>NC_060966.1:2793471-3000319 GCF_910589235.1 Vespa crabro
GTGATCACTTTGTCTATTCTTGGTTTAATAGAAAAATTTATATATTCGACCTAAGTGTTCTGATTTGTGAGAGAGAGAGAGAAAGAGAGAGAAAAAGAATGCAAAAATTCATAATTATATTATCCCAAGATAACTTTTCACGAGCAATATGCACAACGCTCATAGCCAGGATCCCTTGATACATAATTGTCACAATTGTAACAACTGAACATACGTACATTCCTTTTCTTCTTGTTAGTCTTACTATGTTATTCTTTCTTTCTCTCTATCACTCTCTCCATCTCCCTCTATCACTTCATGATCCACACCATCTTTCTCTTTCTCCCTCTTCCTCCCGCTCTTTATCATTCTTCGACTGAGCAATTAAACTTTTTAAAGATATTGTGCATACTCCTACAGGAAAACTTTATTCTTTCATCAGGTTTCTTTTTAATGATTTCTCTAATTGGCGGTTAAGAAGTAAGGTGTATAAACAAGACGAAATCTTCTTTATAGGATTCTGTTGTATCGTTCACAATAAATATGAACCGTATATTTTTCGAAAAAAGATCTTTATGGAGATATTGTAATATAAATTTACCGGCAATAGCATTAAATGTATAGTATAAAGTAAAAGTATCAACCCGTACTGATACTTTAAGGCTTGATTTGACTTCCAGCAAAAGAGTGGATTAGAATATACAAACCATGTTAAATGCGGCTACTATAATTTATGGTATATAATTTGTATGATATATAAAAATAGATATAAGGAAGAAATGTAAGCTATGATAGCGATCAGATTGAGTATTAATCCACATGATTACCTATATAAAACACTAGGCATGAATGCACATCGATTGTTTTACTACAGCACGACGATCGAATATCGTACGTCGAATGTCGAACGAATGAACAGATGAAAGTTTGTGTGGTCCATGACGATATAAATAAATTGAGAGCTGTTAAATAGTACGTCATTGGACGTGTAATTAAAAAATAATTTTTTAAAGGTGCGTTGCACTTCTACCGTGGTCAATGATGACGGCCGATTTGCACAGAGGATATTTTTCTAATTCTACATATAGTTAGAATTTTATATATAGATAACTTTTCATATATATTGTTATTTCCAAAATTAGCGTTTATTGTATATCTATGTATATAAGAAATATTTTTCATGAATGAAAATAGAAAAGAATTGCTTTTTGTATAATGAATAATGTAATTACTGTTTATTACGCCAAAATTAGAAATTTAAGTAGAAATATATATTAAAGTAACAAGCTAACAGAAAAGAAGATTTTCATAACATATTCGTATGATTTATGACATATGAATTATTAATCTTCCAATGAAGAATTAATTAATAACCGTTTTATAAAACGATGTTCAGTTATAACATCAATAGACTGTCGTAAATATCTGCTATAAACAATCTATCAGAAGTTTAGTACGTGATTATTTCATTCAGGTTTTCCAGGGCGTCCAGTTCAATGAATTATAGAAAATGATTATCGTTTTATGTTGCATTCTATATAAATCATTACAATATATAACGTATGTATACCATTATTAAAATCAGATAAATTGATCAACATGATTTTTGTTTTCTAAAATAACTCCACATGTGCTGTCTCAGTATTTCGATCATTGCAAGAAAGAAAGAGATAGAAAGCTAAGCATTTATTATTAGATAATGATTAAATTCTCGCGTGTGAAAGCTGCGATGTAATAACCAAAATCCATGAAAAAAGAAATTATTCGGTATGATCTGTGACAATTGTCGGTGATTGCATGTTTAATTATTATATTATCATTGCTTTCTCCTCCTCTTATTTCATATCTCCTTCATTCTATTTTTCTCTCACACTTACACTAACACATAGTAGTAGATTAAATATTCTTATTTGCCGAATCAAACATTCCTACTAACTAACCATTACACTCAAAATATATTTTACATTATACACTTGGCACATGCCTAACCCAACGGTTATTATCTAGATTTCTTTCATTGGTTATCCGTGTTTATTAAATACTCTTGATTTAATGAGTAATTTTATTAGAAGATTTAATGAGACAGAGGAAAAGAATAACTATAATACATACAATACAATTTTAATTCTCATCTTCTTTTGTTCTAATCAAGGATCCTTATTTATTTTCTAAAAACAAAAGCTGAGGACATTTCTAAATTTTTTATTCGAATCAACGCATGAAGCAGAAAAATATTCAGAGCAATATATTCGGGATGTCATCTATACGATAGCTACAAATATAAGTACATACATATTACACTTTCTTAATTATTTGTGATTATTTATTATAGATTGTTGACAAGAGCGTTTTTAAATGCGTGTCTCGTACCGGACCAGCGATGACAGTCGATTCACACGGATGAAATTTCTCCCGTTTCGTCGTTGTTGTCCGAGCTATACACCCACTGGTCGCAATGAATAAGGGCGGCGGCACTAAGTTAGGATACCGTTGTAGGCCGTCAACAAAATACCACTCGTAGCGTTCCTGCAAATTAATAGGAGAACCCGTGTTCTTTTAAAGGATCTCGTGAGAAATGGAGAAGTAATTGCGCGATATTAAATGATGCGTGCTACGTAAATCTCATAGTGTATTTGTTTAAATGAGTAACAATTGTTTGTGTGGCTCTTGTATGATGTGTAGTTAGTTGTACTGGTTGTTTCTGAAGGAGGCTTGAAAGCATAGATGTTGTGAATTTGAAAGATGTAACTTGACTGCTTTTTTGAGCTCTTTAGAACTATCCATGCAGAGATTGGTAATGGGCGGAGTTTGAATATGGAAAGGGAAAGAATAAATGCTCAATGGTCGGGGAAAGTTCGTTGGAATGTTAAAACAATCCGTGTGTGCTTCCTTTGTTCTAATAATCGTGTGATTAGAATATGACAATGGATATTACAAAGTTAGAAGCCAGATAACCCTTGACTTATCGCTCCTAGGCGTCTATTTTCGTTATTTACTTATTGGCCTGATTGACATATTATCAAATCCCAGATACTTTACTAAGAATGCCTAGGCCTAGACAAAGATGGCCACGTGTTTTTATCTATGCATTTTACTAGTTAATACCCAATAGGTTCCCAATTAAATATTTCCAATGGTGATATATAACCCTTAAGACAAAGTGCAAATATTTCCACTGATGATATGTAACTCTTAAGACAAAATGCCGTGAACAATGGAGAGACGTACGTATGCGTCAACATTTATATAACGGAAATAATTTTCATATTAACTTCTTATCATCCTTTTCACAATTGCGATCAGAAAGGATACGAGGAATTGAACCAAATCTACGGTTCAAACGATCCGAAATATGTTCCAATAACATATGATGATATTAAAAATATAAAATTGTTGGAAAGAGTAATCAAGGAAACATTGTCTTTTTCCTCCAGATCTAGTCTGCTCGGAAAGTAAAAAAAGATATAGAAGATACCTATACATATAAAATGATAAGTATTATATTTTGTTATCGTTAATAATTAATTAATGATATCATTTGTTATCGTTAATATTATTTAATAATAATATTTATTTATGAATTAAAGCAAGTTACAAAAAATGGAGAAAGGGAGTCCTATAATTTCTATCGAGACGAAAAATATTCGACCCAACCGTTACTATTCAATGCAGATAGGTTTCTACCAAGTATGAGTACTTTATCAAAATTCTTACTAGCTACGGAAGATAACATTGCATAGGTAATTATATATTGTTATATATTATTGTAATAGCATACCATAAATTTATAGAATAAAATGCATTTATAAATGATTTTATAAATATTTTATAAATATATGATATATACAAAGATAAAAATTCGCTACGCTAGAAATGATAATAATAATTGTTACACTGGTAAGAACAACTATAATTAAAATAGATTAGCCAATAGGAATTGAAGTTAAAACCAAAAAAAAATTGAAAGTTAAAACCAGCGGAACCAATTAAACTAAAATTTGAAAGAGGAAATTAATTAAAATATATACATGCATAATGAGTTTTGTGCGTGTTAATTGGTATCAGAAATAAATTAATAAATGTATTAAATAAGTATTGTATAAAAACCGTCTACCAGAATCTGATAATTTCAAAATCACTTTTACTACTAAATTCGAATTTCTTATAAAATAGTGAAAACTCAAAACTGCATCCATATAGATTTTCTTCTCTAACTTTTTTTACTTTTAATGCTGTAAAGTAATTAAAACACGGGGGTGGGGAGTACTATTCAATTTTAGAAATTCACTAATGAGCTAATCATATCTAAGTATATAGAATATATTAGTATATATAATAAGCCCATAAAATTTCTCTTCCATTTATTTAGGAATTTGTTCGCGTATTGTATCTTACAGAAGAAACGTGTAAGTAGTTACAAGACAAGCCAAATATTCATAATTCTCTTCTTATTTCTTTACTTACTCTTCAGAACTTTCCAACGTAACTAAGAAAACTGGTAAAGAGATTCTATGCGTTTATTCAAAATAAACAATTCTTAAATATTTACAGAAAATGTTTCTTTTGTAAAAATAAGTAACGGTAAAGGAAACAACCAGGAGATACGTTTCTTTATAAAATTAACTTTAATAAAGCAATAAAACTGGCACAGCGTATGTAAAATGTTTTCTCTAAGTATAATTCAATTAAAAGTTTTATCGACTTGATAGCATGACAGTATGGCAGTATTCACAACAACCGATGATTCAATATTTTCTTTTGTAATAAAAAATCCTAAAAATGTTTATGTTTAATTTTCTAATGTCCAGTCAACAAAAATATTGACAAACAAAATTGTAAATTTACTAGTAAAAAGTAGTAAATTTTATCTTTTTAATTATAATTCATCATATTAACAGATCAATATGATCTGTTACTATTTGGTAGGACAAAATGATATAAATAATACTATTTAGACAGTATATGAATCGATCGAGTTGGACTAGGAGTGAAGTAGAGTCCGGATTTTGTGTTATGATTTTACGTTATAGTATCGAAAGGTACATTCACTTTGCATGCAATTATTCTTGCCCGAAGTTTTAATTTTTCTCTCATTTGGAATAGACTTTCTATTATTTTCTGACAAGTAATTTTCCAGTATTATATTTCGAGAAAAAGAAGGAAGAAGAATCTCGGCTTGAACCGCGTACTTACCTTGATATAGAAATACAAAAGATTATGAAGCATTCAGTTATTGTTAATTTTCTGAAATAATGCCAAGAACTTTCGAAAGTCCGATAAACAATTAATATAAATATGAAAAGGAGTAGGCAAATCAGTACGTATATTAGATACAACGAGTTAGACTGTGAGGGCTAATTCGTAAGTCTGTGATTTGATATGAACAAAGTCATTATTATAAGCATTGTAATGAAATAATGATAGAAAACTGTCTAGAAAGATGAACCTTCATACTGAAATTTATTACAATGCAAAAACATATTAAATTGCACAAAATTAAATATAGCTGTCTTCATAATGTCTGATCGGTTCAATAAATTAAGAAATATTTATCATAATACGCAGTCATTCTGGTCATTATTCACAATGGTCGAGGATTATAAATTAGTAAATCTGTTTAATCATGTAACCCATGACATACATATATAATACTTTAATGCTATTTTTGTTACTGTATGCGAGGTTCACACATAAGATTAAGTATATAATCTTTAATAACTTATTGTTATTTACACTATGTGTGTCCAACGTCGCAAAGGAGATATAAGTAATTTATACTTGAATTTTTTTTCATTCGCGTACCGATAAAGAGAAAGCGATTTTTCTTATTAGCTTCGAATTCTCCTGTTGTTCTTTTGTACGGTTTCTACTCACTATCTAACATATACACATATTTAAGTACATATATTTATCCTTTAAATACATACCTCCCTCCACAGTTATGTTATTTATGTTAAAGTACTAAATATTACTTTATATTAATAGCGGATAAGTAAGTGTATATATATAAGGAATGTATTTTCCAAACGTATGATTTTCATAAGATAAAATTTTTATATGTCATATCTATTATCTCATTATATGCCATCCCCCAAATTTCGTCATAATAGGTCACCAATACCTACGGAACTATAGCCGAAATTTCTAACAATAATTCCTTCAAAAAATCAGATTAATTATTACTAATAGCTAATGTTTAGTTACAATTAATTATTAAATTATTAATAAAAACTAAACAGAGACAAATGATGAAATTTTAATTATTAATAATAAATACATAATTGAATACTAGCTTATACATTTCCTGTATTAAACTTTTTTAATCTGATAATCTGAAATAGTAATTAATACGAACTGATTTAAAATAATTATTATTTATGTATGTTTTCGTTAACACAAAATACAAACGATAAAAAGAATAAAAATCTATTGGATCCTTCAATCTTCGGTTATATGCATACGTTTGAAAATTGAACGCGATGTTCAGGTAGTGATCTTACTCTAAAATCGCCTAATTCAAATAAGTTAATATTATTCAAATAACAAACATAAATATTGTTGACTTATAATAATTAATTACTTATTAATTAATTGTTAACTGATTATTAATGATTTAGCAATGATTAGATCTAAATACTGTATAAAATTCTTATTTAAATAATTAATTATTTCGTTTTTGTAAAGGATATTCATCATCCCCAGTTTTACAATGCTTTACGCAAACAATGAAAACAAACGTATTTTTTGACCGATTTAGATAGAGAAGATCTCATTTTAAAGAAGAATGTTTAGGTATAGAACTCACTTTTTCGAAATTTTCCAAAAGCTTTATATTCTATGAAAAAAATTGTGTTAAAAAATGATGTTCTTTCTAGAATAGTTTATGCAGAAATATGAAGCTTTTTCAAAAATTTCAAACAGTGAGGTCCTAGATTAAACCTTCATTTCCAAAATGGGGCTTTAATTAAGAAATATGCTTTGTTTAAAAATTGTTGAATTGCTATTTCGACATTTTTTGAAAAGAAAAAGTTTTGTACACTGTCCTCCCTGTGAAATCTGCGCCAACAGAGAAGTTGGTACCTCCACGACTGATTTTCATATCTACACTGGAATGATTTGTTTCGGTTTAGTAAACGATAGCTCGCTTGTTTGTTTGCATAAACTGATGATGCTAAGATTTTCTGAACGCTAAGAAATGCGTTTCACGATGTTCTTATGGAGAAACAAAGGACATTT
Source organism: Vespa crabro (assembly GCF_910589235.1). NCBI lineage: Eukaryota > Metazoa > Arthropoda > Insecta > Hymenoptera > Vespidae > Vespa > Vespa crabro. The sequence continues at coordinate 2,800,687 of NC_060966.1, forward strand.
TCATGAACTTTCGACAAGTGTCTTTACGGCGAAAATGAGGAAATGCGTGTTCAATCGTTCATGTCAATGGATCTGAATTTTTAAGATATTGTTAAATTTTAGAAAATTTTGTAGTTCCTTTTATATTTTATAAACTAAATCGTAGAGTTTTTATAAGCAATATGTAATACATTGACAAACATCTAGATTAATAATTCTGAAATCGTAGATTCTCTGAGGCTGAATGATTCCGTTGTTTCTTTTTCTTTTTTTGTTGTATCAATGTAAAAGAAAATAATCGACTAATTTATTCGTTGATTTTTTTATTTGATACTTTAATAAGACGTTACTATCCAATATTTTATATTTATCTCCTCCACTGATAGTTGATGTGATCTATGTTGCCGATTGATTTTCGATTGATTTTCCAATAATAATAATTAGTAGTAGATTAAAGTTCAAAATACGAGTTCGTTTTCACATTATTTTTTATGAATTTCTCTGTAGGAGTAATTACTATTACTACTACTATTACTATAATAATACATAATATAACAATATAATAATAGGAAGAATAATAAAAAGAAGGAAAAGTAAAAGAATATACTTACACTTATCACATGTGTCCTCTGTCCAAAATTGTTTATTCCCGTAAAGTTTACTATCTTCCGATTCGTAATTCCGCGCATATTTTAGAAACACAACATGCTTAGGACGTTTAATCTGAGATTTTCAAATAGCAAAGTATCACCAGTGCTTTTACTATATAATATAAAATAAACATAATGTATGTAATACTTAAATACGTATTTATTATTATTGAATTATAATCAGTAATAGACTACTACTACTACTAGTATATTTATAATAAGTAATAGAGTATTACTAATACTAGTAGTAGTAGTAATAGTTGTACAACAGAACAATAGAAGTAATAGTTGAAATAGTATAGAGTGGAATAGTCATGAAAAGAAAATCAGGTGAAAAATACGCTCGAAGGTAGAGTGGAAATGAATTCATGTTTTAATTTATATTAAAATAATATAATATATAAGTTTTCACTATTTATTTTTAGCAAAATATTCTACAAAATCTTATTTTTTAACCTATATTTATATACTAATTATAACAATTATATATATTATTCTTTATGCAATTGCGGAACAAATGCGTACCAACGTTATATCTAATTCGGATCGCTACGAAACCACCTAAAAGCGACCATCTAAAAAAGATCTACATTTAAGAGATTGAAAATTGTGAGGTCACAGCCTACTAACATCACCTATTCTATACCAACCGAAACTCATTGATATGTTATAACCAATGCAAGCTTATACAATTATTGGACAGACGCATGGTGGGAACAGTCATCACCACTTTCATTTGTAGTTGATATTTTGTTCATAGTTGTCGCCGCAGTCGGGCACGTTGTGAAAGGTGAGATAGATTTTTAAGGTTAGTATTTCTTTTTATTTTATTTCTTTTATTTCCAAAACACATTTCCAAAAGATATTTAGTAAGACGTTTTTACTTGGTATATTAAAATGTGGGAAGGTCAAAAGATTTTTACAAAGAATAATAACGAATCTGAGTCACAATCCTGCAGAGAATTGACAAAATGTTTTGAAAGAAGTATCCCGTTAATTGGTAATATTCTATTATTGGTATATAGTTCATTAGCAAGCGAAATAGAATTTAATAATTATTCTGTCAAATAAATAATTCTTTTATTGCTTTTGTTAAACGCAAGTTTTTTCATTTATTTTTAATAAGAAAATAGAAGATGATACTGACTTTATTATTATTATTAAGTGAAATATTTGCATCAAAAGTGTATCTTATCTTTATTTTCAAATTATGTCAATGTATGACTGTACGTAATATGCAACGTTTCAGAATTGGCCAACCGTTGAAATTATTTCATTTAAGAATGAAAGATGTTGACGTCGATCCAGAAATGTATCATTATGCACTGGATTATTACTATACTAAGGAAATGAACGCAACAAAGGAATATTCCATTGTGTAATAGATTGGACTGGCTTTCAATTGGTATGTACCAAGAGTTTGTGTTTTCATCTCGATTCTGACTTATGTTCTCGCAGGTTATTACTAGACCCTCAACGAGAATGTTGCCACGATAAGATCATGCTTCAACATAGTTCCATCCTCCATGATTACTGGATTTTTATTGGATAAGAACGAATGTTATTTGTATAAAAATAGGAAAGAAAAACATCTTAGAATTCAAGAATATCATTCGATAATATGTATTCGTCAGTTAGTCGATGGTTTCTCATCCGAAAGATTCATTATGCACGTAAAGATTGAGAAAAACAAGGGAACTATTCAAGAGATCATCTGAAGGGATATCGAAGAATATAGCTGCAGTAAATATGTATAGATGAAAGAGAGTAAATTTATCTATCGAATCTGCTAGTCTAATAACAATCGTAGAGGAGGAGAAAAGCAGTTTATTACAAATAATACTTAAGAAGAATTGACAGTGAAAATTTTGTGGAAACCAATGGTAAGAAAGCTCATGTTGGTTCATTGTCATGGAGTTTTGTTTCATCAATCATGCGGAACATATTTTCTGCTAATTGAATAAGGAAATTGGTTTGTTTCATGGTGGTAGAACGATCGTTGATGAAAGAAGAATAAGATGCGGACCACGTTTTTGTATTAATCTTGCTATAGCAATCTATCTTCATACGTACGTTTATCTATTCGACCATAAATCTTAAACGGCAAAAGGGGCCGGGAGGCATATCATTTGAAACGCCTTTTTATTCTTTTTACAACGGTATCATTTTTTCCATTTTAAATCCATAGTTATCGAAAAACCGTTTAAGATTTATGGTCGAATTTAGCGATAGACGCTTTGGTAAGTAAATGTATCGTTGAATAGTATAAATATGAGGATGCCTGAAAAACAAAATAATCATCTTAGGGATCCGTCAATTAAAGTTTTTGTACTTCCAGTTTCCAAGCTTTTTATGAAAAAGAACAAAAAATCCAGATGCTAAAGCATCATCGAAGATTCTAGAGAGTGATATTTATAATAACGATAGTAAGAAGCGTAAACCAAAGCAGTGGCTTATTTGAGATTTTTATTTGGCGATAATTTGAACGGTTGGAACGAATAAGTGATTAAATTTATTCCAATACTGATTTCAGATTTTTCATTAACTAAATACTTATTATATTATGAACAAAAGCTCGATCACTGAATCTAATGTTTATAGCATTAAATGGCGAGACAATTTTCATTAGCGAACTGGATATTTTTTTTTCGAAGGATATGCCGATTGTTTATTTCGACAAAATTTACGTGTAGTCGAGTTAAAAGAAGAAAACGGATAGATGATTACCGGATTGTATTCTCGAATGTCTGAAGGAGGAATGAATTAAAGAGTCAGCTGAATCAATTATTTAACATGTATGATTCGTCCAGTCATTAGAAACAAAATAAGAACTAGTTTTATTAATTACGTTTGAACCTTTTTAACATTTAATAAAATAAAAGTTGTTATCAACCAGAAAATTAAAATTGCATTTTTTCAACAACTATCGATTTAAAATGGAAAAAATGATACCGTTGTAAAAAGAATAAAAAGGCGTTTCAAATGATATGCCTCCCGGCCCCTTTTGCCGTTTAAGATTTTTTAGTTGGTTGTCATCTCAGGTAGTAAGCCTAAAGAAAAATGCATTTATGATAAGGACCTATTCTCCTCGAAGACAATGTTAACTAGATATGACGTTTTCTGAAAAAGTCATTAAATTTCATAATAATCTTGATGAATACTCTTCATTTGGATATATATGTAGGTTAAATATGGTGACTGATATCTTTCCATTTTTATCATTTTGTTTTTCTTCTTATCTTTGTGTGCTTATATATGAACTTTTTCTGTTATTAAAAGTATTTGATGTTAATGATTTGTATCAACGTTAATACAATATATAATATATAAAGCATCGATAGGATTATTAAAGTGAGATAAATTTTTCGTCCTGAATGTTTACGATTTCTAATAAAATTTTCTTCTGCGATTTAGAGAAAAAGGGAAAGGACGTGTAAGTTAGCAATATTATTAGAACAATAAACAGAAAAATATTCATTATTGCATAATCCTGTTGAGTTACCATGTGTAATGCGTCGAATCGATATAAATAATTGATATAAAAAAAATATTTCGACATAATTTGCTTCAATTATTGATCATTACATAAATACGTACGATAATATGTAATAATCACATATACATGTTACTCCTTCTTTCTCTTATTTCATCTCTCTCTCTCTGTCGCCTTCTTTCAGACCCATCTCCTATCATTCACCATTCTCTTTTTGCTTTGCCACCTTTTCTCGCTCGTCGCATAATTGATTCCTTTTTCCGATTGCTTTATTCGATAGCTTCTTTTATTATTCAGAAGGCATTGTTGTAAAATATAACATTGATAAGTGGAAAAATTTGAATAAAGAATTTAAAAAATAAATCATATAATTTTATTTATTCTTTTACCTCTATTAATTATATGGAACTGTCATTAAAACATTCATACCGACTTCTTAGGATGAGACGAAGATATCCTCTGTGCAAATCGGTCGTCATCACTGGTCATTTCTAATGGCCGTAAAAATGTTTCTAATTAAATGTCTGCCGTTCATCGACAATCTATGTCATAATTACCCGTTTTACCAGTGATATCTAACGAAGATTCCTATTTACCGATTCTCGATATAGTAGGTTTCTTTCTATTTTTTTTATTATATTGTTGAAAAAGTTATTCGTTATCGATTGATGATAATGTATCAGTCAACAACAAAGAAATCTTCTCTTGAACTGTGTTTGTATACAGAGCTCTTTGCTATTAACTAATAGTTAATTAGATTATTACTTCATCAAAAGTCAGCAAAGTAGATTTCTATTTAACCACCAATCTATACCGAAGTATCTCTTTGGTAATCTTCGATAACGTAGATTCCTTTATACTATAAAGCCTTGTAGATTTTTGTTTTGTCATCATTCGATATTAAGATATCTCTTTTATTAGACGTGAGAAATATCTGTTACAGTAGGTTTTGTTTAATTTTCATCGTTTTATTGTTTGAGCAGATAATAGGATAAAATAATAATAATTTTCTATCAACCAGGTACAATTATTTGATATTTGTAGAAAACTATTGTAGTGTTCGTAGGAGTTAATAATACATTATTTTAAACTACTGAAATAAAATATGCTTAAATCTATTCAATTAATTATAGAAACAATCAATCCCAAATAAATGTTGCATGCATATGAAAGATATAGACAAGCATAATAAACCTGCTTTTGAAAGTTATTTATTATTACACATGATTTTTGCAAATGATAAAACATTTTCCAAAAATCTAATAAAACAAGCTCGTGTAGAATAACTTTATCCTTCGAATAAGTCTTGTTTACCAAAATCGGACAAATATTGTGATCATTCATGATATAAACTCCTGCAACATATTATTAATAATCTACTTCATTTCTCCTTTCTTTGAATAAAATTTGTTATTCCATAGGAAGTATAAAAGATAATATCGTACATGAAATATTATATTCCATATTCCATTATGATTTATAATACATAAATATAATAGAATTAAATATTTTATAATTTAAATTTATTTTTAAATTGTGTTATGTATATACGTATGGAATTTTCTGTCCACTCGTGTTATTCTCAGTTCTAAACGATCTACTACATATTGTGGTAAACAATAAATCGGATTTACTTTATTCAATGGAAAATCAGTATGCATTAACGATAATGCAGCAAGTCCAAATAATGTATGATATCAGCGATATCATCACGTTTATCGCCAAAGCCTCCACTATCAATATCTTGACACATCAAAACATTACCTACTTATAGTACAAGAAATGAAGATATTTGTATATGGTAGGAGAAGTGCCTAACGTACCTTTGAAACATTATTTTTTAATTACACGTTCAACGCCATACAGTTCAACCGTGAAAAGGTTTCAGTTTATTTATATTGCCATCGACCAAACAGACTATCATCTGTTCATTCGCTTGACACTTGATATTCGATATTGCTAAAGTAGAACAACCGATGTGCTCTCTCACACTAATGCCTAGTGTTTTATATGTCATGTAATCGTGCTTTTCTCTCTTTCACACCTGCCATACACGTGTATATTTGTTTAGAGTAATGGCCAACGAACATCATCTAGTCCAAGAGCGCTTGGAAGTTGCACGTGGACTAATACTGATTCTGATCGCTATCATAGTTTACATTTATTTCTTATATTTATATTTATATATTATACTAATTATATGCCATAAATTGTAGAAGCCGCATGTACCATGGATGTTATATTCTAAAGTCAATAAATCGCAATGCTAGAAGTAAAGATAATAATTTCCATTGTTAATAAGTTATATCATTAAAATAAATCGGTTAGTAATAGTTGAAGAAATTCTGATAAAAATTAATGTTATGTTAAAGCCGGCCAGACCTGTAAGACTAAAATTTGAAAAAAGAATTAAATTGTATAATATATATAAATGTAATAAATACATTATTAATATATTATGTTTGTATACAGAATAAATTCCGTACGTGATGACAGATCTATAGCAGATGTAAATTATTAATCGTACAATCTAGTAACTGTAAAAAAACTTTACACAAGGATCTCATGCAATTTTATATAATAAATCAATCAAAAATTATGCCTGTTCTTATTCACGTCCTCACAAGTCGAGTTCCCTTTAAATAGAGATAACAACCCGTTGTTATATATTGAATTTTCAAGGAATTTAAAAAGGTCTTTTATTTTCAACTTTACTTTTGTGGCACTGTGGTCTGCGATAACGATCGATTTGCATGCAAGATATTTACATCAGTGTTATAGAATCACTGGTCGCAATTAACCCGATACGGCGCCCGGCTCATTTGAAGTGTCAACTCGAGCAACGCTGCTGCGGTCTTTATTAACTTGATCCGGCACTTTTTTGTACTCCCTGCAAAGTACCTATTTTGAACTCCTTGCATCTTTCGCAGTTCCACTTCACTTTCGCTCTCTATAATTCTAATTTTTCGTCCTCTCGCACCTCTTAGTTCCTCATCATCTTCTCCACTGGATTCGCTCGTTTAGTGGCGTAATCCGTCGTGAATCAATGTAATTTCTTCATCCAAAGCGGCAAAATGAAGTTTCGTCCACACTTGAGCTTATCTGAGCTTTATACATATTTTAAGGGCTCAAGAACTTTTCAATTGCTATATTCACTGCCAAGACTGTTTCAAGCAAACGCTATGATGAGACTAACTAAACTGAGCTAAGATTTGGCTAAAAATTAAAGCCGAGCCTAGACCACGAAAATATTTCCGAGAGGAATATCTTATCGCACATCATAAATAAGCAGATCAAGTTACAAAAGACCGTAGCAGCGTCGCTCGTGTTGATACTTCAAATTAGCCGAACGCCGTATCGGCGCCGCTGAAGTACAAAATAAATATTATTTTTATATAATATATTATTATATTGTATTAAGGATGAAACATATAAAAACTTATTAATATATTAAAATTATTAATATATTAATTTATTAAAATTATTTCATAGGTTGATTTTATATGTGTGTCACTTTATATCTTGCGTTATTTTCCGAACAATGGCGGAGCCTGCGGGAAAAGGACGTAACGTTTCCTTTATCATGGGTTCCAAAAGAATCATATTTCTAATATCATCATATGTTATTGGAACATGTTTTAGATCGCTCGGATTGTAAATTTGGTTCAGCTCGTATACTTTTATCTGAATATATTTTACTCGTATACTTAATCTGATAATAATTTTCATTATATAAGTAATGACAAATTATTAACGGAACTTAAGAAAGAATACATTTTCTAAAATGTCTATCTTAGTAAAAATATATCTAGAGGGAGACAGGAACTGTAAGAGAAAAGAAGTTATGTATATATATAAATTATCATACCTATTTCTACGTATTACAAGAGGAGACAACAGAATTAAATAATAATAAATCTTTTCCTGTTCACTGTTTTAATAATATTACTAACTTACTTGTTCTTTCTCTTTCTTACAAAAATCGGAGTGATGATCATTCGCACATGTAAAGTTTTATTACAAATTGTAAGCATCCATGGTAACTAATTTATGTCATTTTATTAATTCTATCAACACATGCATTATATATTTAGGTCAATACTCATCAATATTTATTTCGATAAATTAATTTAATAATAGAAATAGATCAAATACAAGGGTGCGAATGCAAGAACAAAAACAAAATGATAAAAACGGAAAGATATCGGTTATAGTATGTAAAATACATACGTATACAGAGTGTCCAAACGAAAAATGTTCACTAGATTTATTACGAAATCTAATGACACTTTCAAATAATGCCAGATCAAGATAATTTTTGTCTTCGAGGAGAACACGTCTTAAATAGATTCATTTACTTTGGGTTAACTGCCATAGTTACCGAAGAAATGCGCTTTTAAGTTTCTAGTTGAAAACAACTTTTATTTTATTAAATGGTCAAAATGTTCAAATCGCTCTTCTGCAGTAATATAGTTTTTCCTCAGTGTTACATCGAAAATTTTGCAACTCATCAGGTATAATTTGACGGTATGCTTCGACTTCGAAAGATTGTTGGGTGACATATATTCTGGATTTTAAATATTCGCATAGAAAAAAATCCAAGGGTGTAAACGATTAGAAAAATACTGTTTTAGAATTTGTCATATTGGGGTATGCAACGCATGAATCTTTTTGTTCTTCTTCTATTTAGTTTTTCCTTTTCGTTACACAAAAATTTCTTTTTTGTATCATTACATACATACTTCACAAATATGTATTTATCCATATATGTAACATACGTGTGAAAAGATGCTCTTAAAAATTATAAAAAATTTTGGTTGCAAGATCCAGTGGTTTACTATATAAAATTTTTTTTATCTTTTTCCGATATTTACTTTATTTTGTTCCATGGAAAATTGTTTCCTGTATTCTTTTATATACTTCAGAAATATGTGTGTATGTGTTTATGTCTTTAAGCGATAATAACCAAAATGCTCATCTTTGTGACATTTAGGGGAATTATGCTATTAACTATTCATCATAATATTGTATTACAAAAGTATGGAGTAATGCCTAATAACAGGCGTAAAAACCAATATTTGTTTGAAGAATTATAGGTAATTGGCAAAAAAGATTATTATTTCTTAATAGTCTAATATAAAACGAAACTGATTATATGTAATATTTAACAAATCGCTAAAAATCATATGAACAACATAATATAATATAAATTTTTTCAAATAAATTTTTTTCAAATGCTAATTATACATGTTAAAAAATATTAGTTGTAGTCTATATAAAATATATGAAAATATAACTTATTGAAAAAGTATAAAGCATTACTCTAAACTTGGAAGAATGAACAAAATGATAGATTTAAAAAAGTATGCAAATTTTTTCTTAATTATAATTTTCGTCATCACGAAGGTGTCTGATCATAAAACAACTCTGAACAAAGAGAAACATTAGATAATAAATAGAAACTTTTCTCAGAAGAAATCAGAAACATATCTTATTCTTCATACTATTTCCGTGAGTATAGTTGCCATTGTAGGACTAGTTAGCTGTACCATATAATAAAACTTGTTCTTATGTTGTTCCTAACGACTGCACGTATCATACACGGTAAATGAATTGAATCTTCAACGGACTCCTTAATTCATTTCTTTTTAAGACAATTGAAAATACAATTCGGCAATTATCCATTTGCTTACTTTTTTTATTTGACGTCCCATAAACTTTGTCAAAATAAACGATCAACATGTCTTTAGAATCGGCATATCCAAGGTACAATGAGGCCTATGAATCAGAAAAACTATTTTTTAAGAACAAATATTAACCTTTTTAAAAAAATCATGCAGAAATATCAACCTAATATTCCTACCAAATTCCTCCTCTTGAGTTCTCATTTCTAAGATAGATAAACGAAAAATCATCAAAGTAGATTTTCCGCAATCAGTAAAACCAAGGATAACAATCGTGTCATTCATATCGTCGTCGTTTCATTGGTGCTTTTAACGTGACATTCAAATTTACTCCTACTTATTCAAATCCTATTGGCCGATCTATTTTAATTATAATCATTCTTACCAGCATAGAAATTATTATTATCATCTCTAGAATAGTGAATTCTTGACCTAGAAAATAAAATCAATTGGAAATGCATTTTGTTCTGTAACTTTATGGAACGATACTTCAATAATATATAAGAATATATAATTATCTATGCAATTTCGTTTTTCGTAGCTAAATGATAAAAATTTTGTGGAAGCATATCCGATAGAAACTTATTCAGATCGCGAATAGTAATGGTTAGGAAATAGAATTTCCTTTTACTATAGTCCAATTTTTTGTCACTTGATTTAATTAGTAAATAAATATTACTATTAAATAGTATAATAATATTATTAACGATAAGAATATATAAATTCATCATTTTATATGTTGAGATATCTTTTATATCTTGCGTTATTTTCCGAGCGATGACTGGAGCTGTAGGAAAAAGACATAACATTTTTCTAATTACTCCTTCCGCAATATTCATATTTTTAATATCATCATGTATTATTAGAACATGTTTCGGATTCCTCAAGTCGTAAATTTGATACAATTCCTCGTGTACTTTTTTTGTGATCAAAAATGTAAAAAAGATGATAAATAGTTAAAATGAAAGTAATTTTCAAGGTCAATGACAAATAATTAAGTAAATATATACTTTCGATATCAAAGAATATAGCAAGCATTAAAAGTACAAAGTAAATTTTAGAAGATGAAATGTCCCTTCCTTGAATAGACATAGATACTTTTCTCTGATTTTATTCTATAAATTTTATTTTAATTAAATAATAAATATGCCTTATATCAATAGCGATAGTATTGATTTCATCTCGAATACCTTGTTCCGAATGTTCTCCTCCTTCATGCAATCATTCGAATAAAATGTCCAGAAATACATTTGGCTTTTGTTCTTCAACCTTAAAAAATGATCTATTATTAATATAAAAAAAGATTAAAAATATAATTTTGCTATACATATATTCATTATTTTTATCTGAATTTTCCTTCGGTGATTCTTGACTAATTCTATTTCTCAACGTTGATTCCTTTTTTCTCGATTATATATACGACGAGAAAATAATATATATTATATACATTTATAACTCCTTCCTAGAATAAACTGTTATTCGTTTGGTCCTTTATTAAAACGACAAAGCTTTTATACAATAAATTTTTCATTCATTTCTTATACTTTAATATATATTTCTACTTCAATTTATAATTACATATATCGTTTGTTATGAACGTAACAATTTGCTATATTTATTCATGACAAATATTATGTAATAAACTTGTATATTAAAAATAATTGTTTATATGAATAATAATTATATTATTATAAGTATGAGAAATAATAACAGTATGTATAAAAAGGATTGCTCATTTAATATAACAAATACACGTGTACATTGATAATATACCTAAATTAGGTAATATACTTAAAATCTCGGTGATTTCGTATACCATAGTTATATTAATGATACATTTGTTGGATATAATAACTAAAATATTATCCTTTATACATTAACAAGACAAGTTTATTCATTGGTTATAATTGAGATATAAGAAAGAAATGCAGTGGTAAAGTTAATCAGGGAAAAGAAGAAGAAATGTTACGAAAGTATGATAGATAATAATAGAGAAAACCTTACGAAAATGTGAAGAGCTCTGGAAGAAATAATTAGAGGAAAATCAAGGGATATGAAAGATATAGACAGTACAGATTTCGAGAGTTTGGGCAAGAATAAAGGATATAACATAGTTGATAAATTTAATATATACTATGTGTTACGTCGCACGACGAAAACCTGTAAAAAATTAAATTAAATTTAAAACATTATTTAGCTTTAATTGAGTCACGGTGATCGACCTTTATAATGTCATTTATTCCGACATTGCAAACATATGTTAAGTACGAAGGGCATACATTCTAGTAAGTACAATAATTCATAGGCTAGACTTATTATGTGTACACGAAATATTGTAACTAATGTAAACATAAAGGACAGTTTTACCTGAGTATTTAACGGACGGAGCATATAAATCTTACAGGAAAAACATAAATTCTAAAAACTTGCGTTTAATACGTAAGTACATGGGACAGTCCGGTCCCAAACAATTGCGCACATAGGAAGCGAAACAATACCCGAGAACTTTCTAAACTCTCTGTAAAAATGCTGATGTATTTAAGTTAATGTAAAACACATGGTCTAGAAAATTCAAGGAAAACATCTAGCCTCAGAAATCTCCGTCGTCTTCCCTGCCTGACCGTCCATACTTGCGGTTCACCAAGACCCCACCCGTCGAGTCTCGGCGTTTGCAGTACTCCCCACTTACTTGAATCCACCATACCACCTCCGATTGGGACAGCAGTGGGCCAGTGAGGATGCATCGAGCGCCGCCGAACGCTGATTGGCTAGACATACAAGCGAATACACAACGCTCCTCCATGATTATTGCTCCGGATTTTCCGATGAGTACACATCTCCAGCGAGAATCGAGACGAATCACGCGCATTTATTAAATTTAGAGTTTACATCTGCACGTTTAAATTTACATTTAGTTATTCTTAAATAAAAGTATTGTTTTTAAAACGTCTCAAGTCAGTAACCCGGATTGTGTTCGTAGCGGCTCTTTTCCTCGCGCATATCTCTAAATCGGGAGCTAGTATTCGCGACGCACTCGACTAATTCAAATGCAACAGTGCAATTTGTTCACCCTCCACCGCGCAGGCAAAAATCCTATTAACCTACTTACCCATCCTCATTGCTCTCGGTGAGTATCTTCCACACGGGCAACTTTGTTGTTTCGGTGAGGACGAAACCCACGGGCATTTTTGTCAAATAAATTGACGTTTCGGTGAGGAGTCCCCGCACGAACGATGATTTATTCTCTTTCCTCCTTTTCTACTATCAATTAACCGCTCTTTCCGCTAGCGTCTTCCTACCTTTATGCCTAAAGTACTTCGTGATGGCAGGCAGTATCAATTGCGTCGCTTATTAAAGGAATTTTATCACGAAACGAAAAATTACAATGACGCACTGGATGTCGAGTCCGTGGAAGAGAAGAAAGAGAACCTTCCACCATACCGCCTGATCCCTTTACTGCCATCCAGAAGGCGAATTCCCCCGCTGAACTTTCCAGTCTTGAATCCTAGGACTCCGAATTATTTGGAGATAAGGCTTTAGCATCGTCTGGAATCACTCTCCCAAGAGGTAAGAGAGCGCTTGCAACGTCGCTTCGACACTCTCTTTGGTGCCGATCCCGAGCCAAAAGAACTGCCCAGACAGGTAACGGCCGAAAAGGCACAAGATCTCACGAAAGCCGAAGCTCCTTAGTAAATTAGTTTATTAAGGCCTCTGTCTAGTGAGACGTATCATATGTGAAAAGTATTAGTAATATAGTAAAATCTGTAAATAATGACAAGTCGAATGGCACAAGTAGAAGAATTATGCATATTACTGAATGTATAGGGATTAATATAGAGAATATTGTAATGATTAATATAAAAAATTTAGAAGAAATTGTTACGAGACTGTTGAAAAAGAAAAGAATTTAAGAGGGAATAATTACCTATATTATCACATTAAAGGCGGGGGATCTTGACGAAAGTATGCTAGCTAACGCGGCGACCGCCTTTAAGCTTCAATCGAGATAAATCGTTGTACTACGACTCCCGCCTTTAAGTTACAGTCGAGATAAATCGTAGTACTAAGACTCCCGGCTTTAATGTGTTATGATATAATATAATTAATAGGGAATAATTATTTAATTACTTATAAAAGTATTTTATGCTTTCTTTTCCATCCTCACTTTCTGTTAGAATAGAAGTATAGTAGGAGTCGTTGTGCGATGCTATCAGATTATCTGTAAATTTTAACAATTATTATTACGATTATAAGATTATTTTCATTATATTTAAGTTGCTTATATATATTCTTATTGATACAATTCATCATGTATTTCACTATAATATTAATTATTATTCTAACAATTTTATTTGGACTATACTATGGAATAGCAGAATACTTTTTAAATAAATTAAACGTGACTAATAAGATCAAAGGAATCTCTGGTCCAAAAGCATTTCCAATTATTGGAAATCATTTGATTATTCGCGATACGACAGGTAAATTTGTATCATCAATTTTTTATTTTTAAGTATTTTATCCGATATTTATTTATAATCTCTATTCTAGCTGTATTTAACCAAATACTAAATCTTGGTAAGAATAATCAATTATTGTGGCGTGTATATTGTACAAAATAATATACTCAATACCAAATATTACTGTGAAATACATATCTTCTACATTATTTAATATTACATAAATAATTATATTAAATATGTATTATAAAATGTATCCATTTTTGTAACATTAAATCTTATAAAATTGAACAAGAAAATATTTTTGCTTCTTTATATACACATACAGATGAATGTATTATATTAATATGTACAATTTCTTTTCCCTTTTACTTTTTTCTTATATACATGTATGTATAAACAAATAAATTAAATAAACTATCTAAATTAAAATAATATGTAAAATATGTAAATTAAAGCATACTTGTTTTCCTTTTGATGTGATTTTAACGTTAGTATGGAATCCACATTGGAAAGCTTTAAATCAAAGTTCCTTATAAAAAATATAAAGTCACATATGGATATATTCGTTTAATATTCTATCGTATTAATAGAAAAATTGGAAACTTTAGATGGAGAAGAATTAGACGCTTTCCATTACGTCTTCCGCTGTTCATTGGATGTAATATACGGTATTTTAATTTAGAAACATTTAAACGTTTATAAAATTTATGTACATTTGCTTGAATTTATTATAATATTGCTAAACTTTTTATTGAAAGATGTCACGCTGGGTATGCGAATAAATTCGCTGATAAATCCGGATTGTAAATTAGCTATATCAATAGAATGGTAATAATAATGATACTTTTATTTTTTAATGTATTATATATTCTTACAATATATTTCGTTTGCTCTTTCAGTGCAATGGACATAGCAACACAAAGGATCTTTAAAGTATGGTTACATCCGAATATAATTTTTTATAATATTGCTAGAAAAAAAAAATTTCAGGTGTGTTTGACTTACCTGGATACAACGGACTTAAAAATAAGGTGTCATTAAAGCAAATATTTTTTAAATTGCATTACTTCTTTTCAAACACATTACTTCTTAACAAATTGTAATATAATATTTTCTATACATATTGTTCTGTACATATTGTTATTTTTCGTTCCTAAAAATAATCTAAGAGAAAAGGGAATCTCTATTAAGAAGTAATATTAATCGGGAATTGATAGCCAAAAATTTAGGTAAAAATAACCAACATACCCTTGATAAAATTTAGTTTTCAATCTTTTCATTTATTAATGATAGATTTTTGTTCATTTTGCAAGAAAAATAGCTGAAGACACTTCTAGATTCTTTATTCGAGTCATCGTACGAAGGAGAAATATATTCGGAGCAAGATATTCGCGATGAAATCAATACAATAGTTATACCTGTATTTATTATTTAGTTGCAATAAAATTTTTTTTATTAATGACAATTAAGGAAAACTGTATATTACTTTCAGGAAAGCGAAATTTCAGCCACAACCATTAGCTTTATAATTTTAATGCTTGCTACATTTCCGAAAATTCAAGTACATGTATAATATATTTTCTTAATAATTTGTCATTACGTATCTGACGTAAATTATATTCATATTAACTTCTTATCATGTCTTCCAAATCTTCGATCACAAAGGACAAAGTATATAGGAAACTAAATCAAACGTTTCTTTGACATATAATGATATTAAAAGTATTTTCGAATAAAAATATATAATGATATTAAAAATAATTAGAAAAAAAAAACTTTCGGAACGTGTGATCAAGGAAACGTTACGTCTATTTCCTGCAGTTCTAGTCCTCGCACGGGAAGTGACGTAAGATATAATAGGTACATTTGCATACAAAATAATTTGTTATATATCATTTCATTGTTTTATGTTTTATATTTCATTAATAATATTATGAACGTATTATATAGTAATAAAATTTATTTATTAATTATATGAATTATATTATTAATTATATTACTAAAAATTGGACTAAACCGAAAGGATGTTCAGCAATATTTCCCATTTATAAACTACATAGTAGCGCGAAATATTGGCCATGGCCATTAGTATTCGATCCCGGTAGGTTCCTACCGGAAAAGAATTGTTCTACGTATTTCTTTCCATTTAGTTACGGTCGAAGAAATTGCATAGGTAATTACATACTCCTTTAGATTATTTGAAAGTATATTCCAGAAAATTCAAAAATAAAATGTATTTACAATTGATTTTATTTTTTTAGGTCAACATTTTGCTATGACAATTAAGTAAATAATAATCGATCTTGGATGTCTAGTTGTCTCCTTTCCGGAGACTTTAATTACGATCCTAGCGTTCATTGCATGCAGAAACTTGACTTGAGATGACGTCATTATAAATGTTTGCATTCTTTCTGATTCTTTATCTCTTTCGAAAATCAGAGTCTACAGACAAGAAAACTAATCTATCTTGTTTAACTTAATCCAATTTATATGTGATATAATGTAATGGTATACATTGATATACATCAATATTCATGACAAAATACTTTTGTTGAAAAATAAGATTATTATATATCGTTCGTTCTAGCAGACGAACCGAAAGATGTTAAAAAACAAATGCGACGCAAAACAAATGCGAAGCGATCGGATCAAGTGTGAATTCACATATTTCAAGTAGTCTAACACTCTGTGACGATGTCGAAGCAACCTTTAACATAGATTTATGTAATTTCACTTCTGATTACAAAAATTAACTATGGTTCCCGATTTACTAGTAAAGTAATTTATCAACAGCTTAGCATGCGACTGTTTTTTTTGTTTGACGACTGATCTCGTTGAAAGAATTATGGATATATAATAATTTTCTTCATACTGAAGATATTACAAGGAAGTGATTATCGTTATATGTTACAATCTACATATATGATTGCTATATATAACATGTCGTATTTAATATTTATATCTCTTTAAATTAGTCGATACTTATTGTTATATTTACCATCAAAAATTCCACGTGTACAATCACAGTAGCCCTTCATCGCAGGAAATGAAAGCAAAGAATATCAAGTATTCGTTATTAGATAATGGTTAAATTAACACATATGACAGCCATACTCGGCATGCACGAAAATAAAAACGATTTGATATGATCTACCGTTGTCAATGATTACACATTTTGATATATACAAATCATATGTAAATGTCTTTTCTTCCATTTTATCTTATTTTATATCATCCTAATTCTGTCACTCTTTCGCGCTCACACACATAGCAACAAATTGAATATTTCCATTTACTGAAACACACATTCCAGTAAATTGATCTTAGCACTGAAAATATGTTTTAATTTATACATTTGTTATAAGTCTAATGCATCGGTCATCATCAAGGTTTTGTCATTGAGTATTCGCACTTAAAAAATACTTTTAATCTAATGAGCGATTCTATTATTTCTAATATTTAATAACAGAATTCAATAATTGCATCATCATTTTAAATCAATTCTGATATGAAACATATGAAAATCATGCAAATCGAAATATATTTCTTCGTAATCCTTTTCGACACTAATATAAAATATTGTTTAAAATTTCGCAATTTCTTTTCCAGCCTGTATTTTTTTATAATATTTCAGATATAGTATGTAAGCGTGAATATACATATCCGGTACTAAATGGAGTACTATAAAAATTTATAGCTTGCACACATAAATTCCCTTCGTAACAGCTTCCTTTGTCATAGAGCAATTGACACTTTGGTATTAATTCACTTTGGATATTCATTAAAGATCGTAATTAATCTATCGTAAATATCTAATCACGTTCGTAAATTTAACGGTACATTAATATAAAAAAGTTTCTGTGCCTGTCATCGATACAATAGAAGTCTATCCTATTAACGGTTGTTGAAAATACTAAATTTGGAAAAGTATAATCAATTCTTTGAATTGAAATTTTGGTAATATATTTGTCGAATATTGTCTGTCGATATACAAACAAAAATTATCTGCTGTCGATAAAATTTTCAGTGATGTTATTTAATTTACAGTTTTCCTAAAGAATCAAAATTATTTTGACGTTCATTGGCAATCAGTTAGGAAGAAGAGTTTTCTAATAGCGATCTAAAATCGATGGTTAACAATCTCGTTTATCTCAGTAAAAGTGTAATCTGAGATTACAATTTTTTTTATTATCTCGATTATTTGTAATTAAAATGGAAACGTAGCATTCATCGTTATGGAATAATTACTTTCCATTTTCTTAAATATTATAGATACTTAATGCAATGTTTTGTAGAAATTTTCACGACAATTTTTCTTTTCATTCCGTTTTAATGATTCTTTTATCCTTGTTCCTTTCTTCAAATAATTCAATGTTTATATGGCTATTTGACTCCTTTAATCATTAACAGATTTTCTACGATGTAAAGACATTTTTTTAATGTGGTCAAGAAAAAATTAGACGTCTCGATACTTTCATCACTTACAGCGCAGATATGTAAGTTCATACAATAATACCTTACTTAATGCTTTTCTATTCATCCAGAATGTATTATAAAAAATTTCTAATATTACGCTAACAACAGTCCAATTTGATCGTCCGATTATTCTTCATCGTTTCGCAAAACAAACCAACCAGATTTTTAGAAAAAAAAAATTTGAAAAACGATTAATATAACAATCCTGGCCACAGAAATTCGAAAATTGCCTCTACTCTATTGATTATGTAATGCACCCGTTATGGTCATATAGAATAAAAGGGAAATGACGGACATGCAAAATAAAAGCAAGAAAATAAATTTTGCAAAAATTGCAAAATATTGTAGAAAGAAATCTGACTCGGTTGCTCCTACTTATGAATATTCAATAATACGAGCATGCATGCGTACTCCTTGTATGATTAATGTGAAATGTAGAAGAAGAAAGAGAAAGAGATAACCTTGACGACAAGAAATGATCCGATACTTTCTAAAAATAGAATAAACCGATAACTGAGAAGAAATGAATATCATTAAAGAAATAATAAAGTCTTATTCCCACATATTTCTTATAACTATCTCAACAAAATTTATCTCATTTAATAATAATTAAAAAAATAGTTTATGAACGTTTCCATTTAATTTGAATAAACGAAAATCAATTTTAAAAGTTGAGATTAATGGTCCATTTCTATACAGCAGTACGGTGATTATTCAATTTCGTGTCGCTTAGATACAATCGAATTTAACCATTTCGGACAATCTATCCTGATACACAATGATCAATCAGGATCATTCGTTTTCTGTCCGTCCAAATTCTTATCGTCTTCACGGATAGTTCAAGAAAAACTGTCATTTTACACAGTCAATTTACACATTTAAGGCTAAAAATAAGAAGATAATAGAGTTTTACTAGGGTAATTACCGATACACAATTACGAAACGTAAATGTAGCAATTTTTTATCATTATACTATAATTAAATCCTTACAGATATTCTTCGAATGCTTTGGCATTTTTGGGATAAATAAACGAATAATAAAGTAAAAACTAAAATATAAAAGTATAGATGAAACGAGGCAAAAAATGGGTACATAACTAAACAAAATTTCAAATGTAAATCTTACTACATAATATTGTTGGTTTTGTTCATTTTATTCACTTTGTTAAAACTAGTATTTAAAACACATTATATATAAAATAATAATAGTATATTAATAGAATAATAATTGAAAATAATAATAGATCGCCAAATACTATGTCGAATCATCACCTTTTGATGCTCTATGTTAGGATCACAAGATCATAATGTCGTGCAAATGTATCCTCTCCAATCGAGTGTTTCTTGATAATATAGAAGACAAAGGCAAATGACTTTTAAAATAGTTCCAGAAATTTTAGATACGTTTATATATGATACAATATATATATATATATATATATATACATATATTTCGACAGGCGTATATAATTGACCGATATATTACGAAGATTATAATTTATATTAAAATTCATATTTTTGTACAAACGTACATTCACCAATGATCGATAGGCTGAAGTGCTGTTCCATCCATATATTTTTGTTCATATATGATTGTTCATGTAGAACAGTCGTTTTAATTAAATATATAAAATAAGTAAATAATGTGCACATGTTATTAATGGAGAGTAGTAAATCAATTAATTATTGATTAAATAGTTCACTAAGGAAAATTAATTATTAATTGTACTTATCTTCTCTACTTTGAACTATATCGAGTAAGTCAATAATATCCAAAGGGATTATGTATCCGTGATCAGTAAAATTTTCAGTATAATAACTTTAAATTTATTAAAGTTTAGAATTTTTCAGAAAAATGAATTTTGTTTTCAATCAGTTTGAAGGTATTATTAATTAATATTGATAAGAAATCGTTCGACAACAATTTCGATCTTGAGATTACACATTTCATGATTATCTGACTGATCCCTGGCAAACATTAAAAAACTTCCACTAACAAAGAAAAAGTATCATTTATCGACATAAAATAATTATTTTTCATTCTTTTTGTAATTACATATATTTAATCAAATTTTTGGACAAAATTTTCTCGTCCGTTCTTTCAATTAGTTTTAATTGCAGCGTCTAGTCGCTAGACGCGTACTATGCACGCGCCCCCTTGCACATGTTATTCTCGCGCGTTTTCCTGTCGTCAAGGGCTATAAGCCATTGCGTTATGCTGTCGCTGCATTTACTTCCTTGGTCAGCTTTATCTCTGCACGTGTGGCTCTTGGGCTCGCTATGTTGCCAAGAGTGAAAGAAGTATGACGCATCAGCATTCCTGCACGTACTTTTTCTCTTCCTTATGGTCAATTTGTAGGAATATGTGATTCAGCAAATGAAGATATTTAATTTGATGCTATGTGTGTGAGTGCGAAGGAGTGAGATAATTAGGATGATATGAAATAAGAGAAAGTGGAATGAAGGATATTTAAATATGATTGGTATATTTATTTAATGATAATTAAATATGCAATCATTCGACAATTGCCGCAAATCATATCGAATTGTTTTTCTTTTCGGGCATTTCCATTATAGCTTCATAGCTGTAACACGTGTTAATTTAACCTTTCTCTAATAACGAATGGTTAATGTTCTTTGCTTTTCTTTCCTGCGATGAAGAGGCTACTGTGAATGTACACGTGGAGTATTTATGGTAAATATAACAATACGTATCGACTAATTTAAAAAGATATAAATATTAAATACGACATGTTATATATAGCAATCATATATGTAGATTGTAACAAATAACGATAATCACTTCTTTGGAATATCTTCAGTAAGAAGAAAATAATTATATATCCATAATTCTTTCAACGAGATCGGTCGTCAAACAAAAAAAACTGTCGCGTGCTAAGCTGGTGATAAATTACTTCACTAGCAAATCGGGAACCATACTTAATTGTTGTAATCAGAAGTGAAATTACATAAACCTATGTTAAAGTTTGCTTCGACATCGGCCCAGAGTGTTAGGCTATTTGAAATATGTGAATTCACAATTGACTCGATCGCTTCCTCGTCGCATTCATTTTTTAACATCTCTCGGTTCATCTGCTAGATCGGACGATATATAATAATCTTAATTTTCAAAAAAGTATTTTGTCGGCATGAATATTGATGTATATCGATGTATACTATTACATTTTATAACATGTAAATGGAATTAGTTAAACGAGATATATTAGTTTTCTTATCTGTAAACTCTGATTTTCGAAGGAGAGAGAGGATCAGAAAGAATGCAAATATTCATAATGACATCATTTCAAAGCAAATTTCTTCGTGTAATGAACACTAGGCTCGTAATCAGAGGCTCCAAGAAAGGAGACAACTAGACATCCAAGATCGATTATTATTTACTTAATTGTCATAATGTTAATATGCTTTTGTATGTATGTCCCATTTTCGTTGCTTTCTTACATTTATTTCATGTCATTCTCTTTTTATCTCTCTCCTTCTCTAACAAGCTTCGACGGAGCGATGAAAATCATACGGTGTCGTACTCATTTCAGAAAAAATTTATTAACTGTTGAGGATTACCGCTAAAGATCTTTCTAATTGGCCGTTATGAAATAAGGGATAAATACAGAACGGGATTTATTTTACAGAAGGATTCTGTTGTATCGGTCCCAATAAACAAGAAATTATCCCGTTGAACGTATCCTACTAAAATATTGGTCCTTTATAGAGGTAATATAATACTAAGATGTCTACAATCTCGTCGTACTTAGTAGAATAAAATTTTAATATTTCATTACGAAATGAATAATTGAATTCCTCCTTCAATCACAGCTTGTTTATCTCGTCAGACATTGATCAATCCAATATTCCTAATCCGATAGAAAAAATTTAGTACATTGCCTCACAACATGCCTTTCATAAGGTAAAGGCTAATTAAAAGAACATTATGGAGAAGAAAATCTATGAGTATGCATTTTTGTAATATTACTAGAAAAACAATAATTTATACAAAATTTGAATATAGCAATAATAATGATCTTCAAGGTGTATAATACATAAACATTACATAAATTTATATGAAATGACAAGTAGACGGTTTTTATTTTATACAGATAATCATATGATTCTACTACAGATTGTATGCTATTACTCACAGAATTCGTTATGTGTAAATATATTAATTATGTATTATATATATATATATTGTATTATATATATATATGTTTTAATTAATTTCTTTTTTCAAATTTTAATCTTATTGGTTTCGTCGGTTTTAATGTGATGCTCAACTTTACATCTATTTTTGCAATTTCTATTGGCTTGTCTATTGTAATTTTAAATCTTTTTATCAGCATAGCGATTACTGTTGCCATCTCTATCATAGCGAAATGTTGACCTAAAAAAATAAAATCAATTGTAAATGCAATTTATTTTGAAATTTTCTGGAATATACTTTCAAATAATCTATAGGAGTATGCAATTACCTATGCAATTTCTTCGACCGTAACTAAATGGAAAGTAATACGTAGAACAATTCCTTTCCGGTAGGAACCTATCGGGATCAAATACTAATGGCCGTGACCAATATTTCGCGTTTCTATGTAGTTTATAGATGGAAAATAATACTGAACATCCTTTCGGTATAGTCCAATTTTTAGTAACTTAATATAATTAATAAATAAATATTAGTACTTTATAATACGTTCATATTATTAAAAATGAAATATAAAACGTAAAACAATGAGAAGATGTGTCTAAAATTATGTTGCATGCAGAGCTACCTTTTATATCTTGCATCACTTTCCGGGCGATGACTGGAACTGCAGGAAATAGACGTAATGTTTCCTTAATCACACGTTCCAAAAGTTTCATACTTTTAATATCATTATATGTCATTGGAACATATTTTGAATCGTCCGAGCAGTAAATTCGATTAACTTCCTCATATACATTGTCCTTTGTGATCCAAGATTTGGAAGAGATGATAAGAAGTTAATATGAATATAATTTACGTCGGATATGTAAAATTATTAAGAAAATGTTATATATACGTACTTGAATTTCCGGGAATGTTGCAAGCATTAAGAGGACAAAGCTAATGGTTGTGGCTGAAGTTTCGCTTCCCTGAAAGTTTTCCTTAATTGTCATTAATAAAAAAAATGTTATTGCAATAAAAAATAATAAATACGACTTACAGCTATAATTATTGTATTCATTTCATCGCGAATATCATTCTCCGTATATACTTCTCTTTCGTTTGATAACTCGAATAAAAAATCGAAAAGTGTCTTCTGTTTTTGTCCTTGAAAGATGAACAAGAATCTATCATTAAAAAATGACATGATTGAAAATTAAATTTTATTAAAGGTATATTGCTTACTTATACCTAACTTTTCCGCCGTCAATTGCCGATTAATTTTACTTCTTAACATAGATTTCATTTTTTCTTTGATTATCTTTAGGAACAAGAAATAACGATATGTATAGAAAATATTATATTAGAATTTTTTAATTTTGAAAAGAAGTAATGCAATTTAAAAAATATTTGCTTTAATGATACCTTGTTTGTTATGTTATCCAGGTAAGCCAAGGACGCCTGAAATTTATTTCCTCTGGCAGTGTTATAAAAAATAAAGCTAGGATGTAACCATACTTTAAAGATCCTTTGTGTTGCTATATCCATCAAACTGAAAGTGCACACAAAAAATGTTAGAAGTATACATAATATATTACAAAACTAGAAGTATCATTATTACCACCATTTTATTGATTCAGCTAATTTACAGTCCGGATTTGTCAATGAATTTAGTTGCGTTTCCAGCGAGGCATCTTCCAGTATAAAGTTTAGCAGAATTATAGTAAATTCAAACAAATGTACATAAATTTTATAGACATTAAAAGTTTCTAAATTAAAATACCATATATTATATCCAAAGTACAGCGAAAAACATAATCAAAAATGTCTAATTCTCCTCCAACAAAAGTTTCCAATTTTTCCATTAATACGATAGAATGATTAATAAATACATCTATATGTGACTTTATATTTTTCATGAGGAACATTTTATTTAAAACTGTTCGATGTGAATCCCATACTGATGCTAAAATCAAATCAAAAGGAAAACAATTAGTGTTTAATTTACATATTTCACTTATTTTACATAATTTACATATTTTATTTAATTTGTTCGTCTATACGTACATGTTTATAATAAAAGAGTAAAAGAAAAAAGATCTTGTGCATATTCATATAATATATTCATTTATATGTATAAGTAAAGGAGAAAAAATTTTTTTCTATTCAATTTCATAAGATTAAATGTTACAAAAAAGAATATATTAGATAGTACATACTTAATATAATTATTTTTGTACTAGTAAACAATCTGGAAGATATATACTTCACCTGGAGCAGTTAACAATCCATTGCTCACAACAGGTTTCAATTTTTCATATTCCTCGCTCTTATCAGTAATATTTGGACTATTGAGTACAGTCTTCCGAAAAAAAATAAAAATATAAAATGAAAAGATTATGAATTTATTAAAAATTATTAAAATAACGTTAATAAATTTTACCCTGACATATTCAGGATTTTCCACTATTACAAGTAATTTCGCGCCTATCCATACACGCCACAATAATTGATAATTCTTACCAAGATTTATTATTTGTTTGAATATAGCTAGAATAGAGATTATAAATAATTATTGTATGAAATACTTAAATATAAAAGAATTTATGATATAAATTTACCTGTTGTGTCGCCAATAAACAGATGAGCATTTCCAATTATTGGAAATGCTTTTGGTCCAGGAATTCCTTTGATAATATTAAATATATGTAATTTATTTAGAAAGTATTCTGCTATTCCATAGTATAGTCCAAATAAAATTGTTAGAATAATAATTAATATTACATTGAAATACATGATGAATTGTATCAATAGGAATATATATAAACAACTTAAATATAATGAAAATAATCTTATATCCCTAATAAGAATTGTTGAGATTTACGGATAATTTGATAGCACCGCGCAACGACTCCTACTACACTTCTGTCCTTACAGAAACTGAGGATGAAATAGAAAAGCGAGAAATATTTAAAGAAAGTATAAATCTGAGTTGGCTCACGTGATTACCGCTTACATATAGCATCTCTCTTTTGATTGGACAAGAACAGTCTAGAAAGATCGGAGATGGCACCAAAATTTGATTCTATCCCCACTTCTTATTAATACAAGAAATGCGATGTCCGAACATTGCGTTATAAATCGATTTTAAATTAATTTTTTATTGGAATGACGAATATCTTATAAATCCAATGTTTATTCGCTTTTTATTTTCAACTTATTGTTACCTAAACTAAACACCTATAGAATGCAGAAGTTCTGTCGCCGGCCACTGAACGATAATATGCACACAGCAATGTGATGTCGCCGGTCATTGGCCGATAATATGCACACAGCAATGTGATGTCGCCGGTCATTGGCCGATAATTTGCGCCCGACACCACTGCGGTGTCGCAGGACGGCATAGTGGCTACAGTAGTAGTAACTGGAATAATATAAAGTAAACTCACACAGAAAAAACCATATCGAAATAACGCTGGGAGAAAAATCTCGCAGATAATCTGGAAAAGACCTTGAGCTTTGATCCTTATTAAAAATAATATATAATGTATACGTTCACTAATATATGATATATATTTTCATTAATTCTGAAAAAGTAGTCGACAAATGTATATACTTTATATTCATATATAATCCCACAAAATTATACTGTTGCTGTATCAAGGATCACCGCGAAATTCTCATCAGTTATTAGTGGTAGAAATGTACAGAAATGTAAGAGATTGAATAGTAACACCTTACTAAATTATCAAATAAGGAGAAGGGGAGAATAAATTAGTTCATTAGTTTCGTTAGAATTGAACGTATGATTTCTTGTGTTACTAATCTAAATGCTAGCAAATGTGCTACACATTGCTTACATAATCTCTATATTTTTAATCTATAAATATAATGAAGAACTACAAACATCACAGTAATAAATATTTTCTTCGAAGAATGTCGAAAATGGCATTTACGCCGACGATGAAGACAGAAGTAATATCTTGAACAATTGAAAAAAGGTGTCATTTTAAGGACGAAGATTTAATCCAATATATTGAATTTTCGAAAAGTTATCTTCGAAAAAATCGTGTAAAGTATGTTATTTTTATTCCAGGATAATTTATGCATAAACGAAAAGTCCTCTCCAAAATTCGAAAAAGGTATGCAGTAAATTCGTTTTGAAAATAAGAACGTGATCTTCAAAATTGGTCAAGAATTATGCCTGATCTCATGATGGCATAAATCATTAAGAAATTTGGGACAAGTGTCATAGAATCACTGGTTGCAATGACATTACACTAGGCGCGAGGCTCGGAAATCGTCGGTTTTTCCTGCAAAATTAATTGTTTATATTGCCGTGTTACCGGAAATTAATGGAATAACGCAATGTTTTCTATGGATCCAGGAAAACTCATGAGTAAGATACGCGATAAAAAGCATTAATTCAATTTAAATCTGTAAGGATGTAATTTAAGTATAATGATAAAAAATGTCGATATTCACGTTTCGTTATTGTGTATCGGTAATTATCCTAGTAAAACTCGGTTATCTTATTATTATTAGCTTTAAATGTGCAAATTGATTAAAATGGCTGTTTTTCTCGAACTACCCATAAAGATGATAAGAACGTGCACGGAAAGAAAAAGAATGATGTTGATTGATCGTGGTGTATCAGATTATACCGCTCGAAATGGTTAAATTCGATTATATGTAAACGGTGCGAAACTGAATAACCACCGTACTACTATATAGAAATCAATCTCATATTTTGAAATTTAATTTTGTTCATTCAAATCAGATGGAAACGTTCATAAACTATTTTTTTAATTATTATTAAATGAGATAAATTTTGTTGAGATAGTTATAAGAAATATGTGGGAATAAGACTTTATTATTTCTTTAATGATATTCATTTCTTCTCAGTTATCGGTTTATTCTATTTTTAGAAAGTATCGGATCATTTCTTGTCGTCAAGGTTATCTCTTTCTCTTTCTCCTTCTACATTTCACATTAATCATACAAGGAGTACGCATGCATGCTCGTATTATTGAATATTCATAAGTACGAGCAACCGAGTCAGATTTCTTTCGACAATATTTTGCAATTTTTGCAAAATTTATTTTCTTGTCTTTTATTTTGCATGTCCTTCGTCTACTTTTTTATTTAGGATTGTAATATTATTCGTTTCTTAAATTTAGTTTTTCTAAAAAACTGGTTGTTATGACTTTCGAGACAATGAAGAATGATCTGACGTTCGAATTGGAGAGTTGATAACGTAATTAGAAATGTTTGTATAATACTTTCTGAATGAATAGAAAAATATTGAGTAAGGTATTATTGTATGAGCTTATTTATCTGTGCTGTAAGTGACGGAAGTATCGAAACGTCTAATTTTTTCATTGAATCCTGAAACTGTGAACGATTAGGGTTGTCAAAGTGTTATTTAAACATTGAATTATTGGAAGAAAGGAGCGTGGACAATTGTATAATTAAAACGGAATGGAAGAACTGACGAAAAAAATTCCACAAAAAATTGGGTTAAATATATGTAATATTTAATAAAATGGAAAGTAATAATTGAACTGTTTATTGTGAAAGTGGCTTAAATCCATTTATCTTCAAATCGAGATATTTAAGGGTTTGCATTTCAATGATTTTATAAATATACGTATAGGATACTATCGAGTCATACTACATAAGTGTACCTAAGGGTGTTAAATTTATAGTTCCTATTAAAATAGTGGCAATTATTAAGTGAATAATATGCATTTTCTTATCAAGAATGGAGTTTGGTTACTTTCAAAATTAACAACCAGATTCATTATAAAATTTGAATTATTCCACGACGATGAATGCTACCTTTCCATTTTAATTACAAATAACCGAGATAATAAAGAAAAGTATAATCTCAGATTAATCGAAACATTTTTAATTTTTTAGTGAAACTGTTAATTAGATATCATCATTGAAAATTTAATCAACCGCAGATAGATAATTTCTATTTGCATAACATCGGGCATATATTCGACGGATCATCAAGATATCAATTCAGGTAATTGACTATTCTTTACTAAACGTAGTATTATCAACAACTATAGTTAGGGTAGACTTCTGTTTTATCGATATCAGGTAATGTTATTTATTTATATTGTGACGCCACCAGTTGGATCTTGAATGGATGTAGACTAGCCGTAGTGCCTGCAGCTTAGCAATTACACCAATTTAATCATGCGGCTCTTTTTCGGTCAATCCATTCGGAATCTTACAATAGAGCGAGGATCTTTTTTCCTCTTCTTCCTTCACAATTGGCCAGTCAAACTGCGCCAGGAAAGATTTACTTTAACTTAGTTATTCGATGAAATGATGAGAGAGGCTCCGAATATCATTTCTCGTTTCTATATTTCTTTCGAGGGTCCCTACTGCTGATCCCTGAATTGGTTCTCTCTTGTTAGAGGTAACTGAGGAATAATAGGGAGAATCGATTCTCGGTATTCGACATCCTTTTCTTCTCTTTTACGAATTGATTTATTTAGTATAATATCGGTGATGGAAATTTACAATGAATAACAAGATTATAAGTCTTAATCATCGTAATTATTAATTGTAAAGAACTGCGCTTAAAGACTGATTGCAACGAAGTGATCACAACGACTGACTGCAAGGAACTGATGATAAGGGCAGCGATGAATTTATCTAGACGACTACGGATTATAAAGCCTGACGATTAAGTGTTTTCTGCACGCGCCTCTCCTTTATATTGTGGGAGTTTACCTATTCTGGCCAATTGTTTTGCTCCTTCATTACACGGTGTTCCGTGCATAGTGATAAAGATCGCTAAATTATTTCTTTTAGAAGAAAGTTGGTCGCGTGATTCTATTAGATTCCGTGAAACTATACGTTTCCTCTAAATGAGGCGACATAACGTATGGACACGTGGCAGTATCGAACATATTTTCCGAACTAGTGTTTGAATCGTCGTCCCCTTGACTAGGGTGGAGAGATATATTCGAACCACTGCTCGACGCTTCATCCGTATCTAATGCCGCCGAAATTCCTACTGGTGATTCTTCTCTCAATTTTTTTATTTGTTCGCTCGTTTCCGGCCTACTTGAATATGGGTATTCGTCGGAAGATGTTTCATTCGACGGGCGAATGGATAGAACCTATTTAGCTTCAGGAGGATTCCTAGATAGTGCGTCCGCATTAGCGTTAGCGGTTACTGATTTATAAATGATTTTGAAACTGTACTCAGCTAGTTTTAAAGTCCATTTTGTTAGCCGCGAAGTTGGATCTTTAACTGATTTTAACCACACTAAGGGTTTCTGGTCGGTTAATAAATTTAATTTTCGTCCATACAGATACTAACGGAAATAATGTATTGCGTGGACTATAGCTAATCTATATCTCTAATCTAGATCTCTTTCGATTGTTGAATAGTTCCTTTCAGGTTGGTTCAACAACCTTGAGCAATACGAGATTGAAAGGTCTTTGCCGATAGGGCTCTGACTCAATACGGCGCCGATTGCATATCCCGACGCATCCGGAGTTACATTGAATTATTTTGTAAAGTCAGGATATTGCAAAGTGGGTTCTCGACACAATGCGTCCCAGAGAGAGGTGAATGCGTTATCCTGTACTTGGTTCCACGTGAAGGTTACCTTCTTTTTTAGCAGGCCCGTAAGTGTTTTCGCTAATTTGGAAAAATCTAGGATAAATCACCGATAGTGTCCAGCAAGCCCTAAAAACTGGCGAATGTTCTTAATGTTTCGCGGTCGTGGGAACTCTTTAACCGCTTCAAGCTTTTTGGGATCTGGCTTTACTCCACCTTCCCTAATTATGTGGCCTAAATACTTTTCTTTTAGAAATTCGCATTTATCTGACTGTAATTTTAAATTGGCTAGTCTCAGCCGCTGTATTAACTTTCTGAATTTAATTTCGTGTTCCCAAAGCGATTTCGCGTACAGGACCACGTCATCCAGATAAACAAACATATCTTCGCCTTGGAAATCTGTTAGAACAAGGTCCATAAGACGAGGAAATGTTGCCGGGGCATTTTTGAGGCCGAATGGCATACGATTAAATTCTTAGTGTCCATGTGGCATCGAGAATGTTGTCTTTTACCTATCTTCTGGATGCATTTCGAACTGATGAAGGCCCGACTTGAGGTCGAAAATCGAGAAATACTTTGCAGATCCTAAATGATCTAAGATTTCTGTAATATTAGGTAATGGGTACGCTCCCCGTATCATTTTCTCGTTCAACCCTCTGTAATTTATTACTACTCGCCACTTTGGGTTTCCCTTCAAATCTGCTTTCTTGGAAACTACACAGATAGGTGAATTGTACGGCATGATTATTGATGGCAGGATTATTTCATCTGTTATGAGTTCTTTCGTTTATTTATCAATTTCTTTTTTGTAGATAGGCAGAAATCTATATTGTTTAGTATGTATTGGAATCTTGTCCGTTGTTATAATTTGATGGTTTATAATTTTGGTGCTTCCTAATGATTCTCTAGGCAGGTGAAAATAATCCGCACTGATGGCTAGTAGTCTTTCTACGTTTTCTCTTTTCTCTTTATTTAGGTGTTCGAGTATTAGAAAAGATCGTACCTGCTCTATTTTTACCCTTACGTTTATGTGTTTTCCTTTCTATTTGACCGGTAGTCTCGGTAACTACGGAAACGGCAGTTACAGCCTTAATAGATGCGATCGGAAACCCTTCTCCTAACTTTTTATTTCCTCGACCCACTGACTTGGCCTTACTTAGGTCGTGGATCTCGCACCGCTGAAGTTTTAAAGAGGGAACTATTAGGTCGAAATCTCTTTCCGTAGTATTAATGACTTTGAGACACACCTGTGCTTGGTTATTCTTGACTAACGCGTCTTCTATAAATATATCCGGGAGAGTTTCGAGTCTGGGTACGTAAACCTCTTTGACTTCATTAGTCTCGATGCACAACGAACTATTGTGCATGATCTCGCGTGATCGCGAATTACTTCCCGATTTATGAACGGAATTTCCCTATCGGGTAACTCTAATGATTCCTTGGAGTTATTTACATTCACACCAATTTCTCCAAGGAATTAACTGCCTAATATACCGTCCAGATTGATAGGATAGGCAGGGTCCGCTACTTGGATGCTTATAAGTTTATTGAGGAGATCTATTATAATAGAGCCTTATGTAGATATGCGGTTGCTAGTTATTTCACTAATTCTTATAGCTTCTTCCTCATTCACTTTCTGATAGGGTTTCCGTTTAGGTAGGCCATTCCGTTTCTGATAGGGTTTGCTTGGACGATGTCCAATTTCGAACTCGTATCTTTCATGAAATTGCTTTGTCCGTGGAACATAGCCGATTTAAAAAATATCGAAGGGCCTTTGGCCGTTGGGCAATAATTGTCCACATTTATTCGTCTGTGCAGGTTGCTTTCAATGCTCTATTTTGGACGAACATACTTGGACGCTGGCTCGTCCACATTGTTGCGGGTCGGGACGCCTTCGGCGTTTCCCGACGCGGACGCGCCTAAATTTCGGCGACTGTCGTCGAATGCCCTTTTCCAGCATTCGTCTGCCGAATGTCCTGTCCGGTTACACTAATCACATTTTTTCTTAACATTCGGGTTAGTGGGACACGACGCGTTCCTTTTAGAATCTATCTTAACATTTTTCCCCTTGGGAGGTGTTGGTAACACTTTCGTCTCGCAACCGAGTCGGGCGATGGTTCTCTTGCTCGTGGGGCAGGACTAGCTGTTACTTTCGCGTACGTAGTTGGTTGCGAGGTAGACCAGCATTTCGCGGTTTGATGTCTCCATTTTCCGCACGACTCACATTTTGATTCCTTGACAGCTATCGTTCGAATGGCTATGGTCTTATTCCTGTTAGGGGATTCAGCACTTTCCTGATCTCGCGCAACCACTTGAGCAATACGGATGAGAGCGTTCGATGCGGAAATGAAATCGTAGTATCTCTCCATAATAAGCGGGATTCTAAGTCCCGGCGGTAACCCGTTTATGAAGCTATCTAATATCTCGAATTCTATCTTATGCTTTTCCTCGGAAGGGATTCCATTAGGCTGTTTTGATTCTCCCTCGATGATGGCCTGTCTTAAATCGTGCAACTTGCCTATGTAATCTCGCTCGATTTCTTCTAAGTGCTACTAAGTAAGCCTCTGTAGTAATTCACAGACCTTGAAGGTTAAAACGCTGCCTTTAAGATCTCTCTTGTTCTTCTAACGTGGTGATTTTTTCTTCTTCTACCGCCAAGTACGCGTGCCCTTCTAATTTAGTGCGATTAGCCCTTACTAAAGCCTGCTCAGCTTCGGCTGATGGGATCTCTCCGAAGAGTCCCATGGCACGTTTACATGCGCGCGTAAAGCGGAGAACGGGCATATTGTGTCCGTCGAAATTAGGTATGCTTTCCGTTATGTCTCATGCCAATTTGAACTATGGCATGTTCAGTTTAGGTGCAGCCGTCGGTCTGTATTGTACATGTTGCCTACTTCCCGATTCATTACTCAATTTCCTTTTCAATTAGTCGAGTTCTCGCCTGAGGTTATCGATATCGAATTGCAGGTGTGAATCGCTTTTGGAAGAGCAACGACTCTTTTCGCGACTGGTTGTGGTATGTCTAGAGGAGTGGTTACCGTCGTGTATGTCATCGATAATTCAGAATCCATTCCGTTTATCTAAATCGCGTTCGCGGCGAATTAGTAGTTGTTCTCGTTCTTTCAATTCTATTCTTTTCCTATATAGAGTAAAGTTCTATTGATCGATTGCCTTTTCATATAGGCTAACTGTTCCTTGAAGGAAGAAATTTCGTTCATAACATCTTGAAGGCTTTGTTCGCGGTGTAATAATGCGCTTTCGTATGCTCTACTCTCTTTTTCGGTAAGGTTTACATTCGTTAAAGGAGATCAACGTAGCGAAGACATTTCGCTTGCTTGTGAAGAAAAATAACAACAGAATAACAACAGAAAAGAATTAAAAATATAAATAAATATAATGTTACGTTAACAATTGTGTCTTGAATGGCTGTAGAATTACCGAAGTGCCTGCAGCCTTCCAATTACACCTAACGAATCACGCGCCTCTTTTTCGGTAAATCTTTTCGGAATCTTACAAGAGAGGGAGATTCTTTTTTCTTCTTTTTCCTTCACAATAGGGCAGTTAAACTGCGCCAGGAAAGATTTTCTTTAACTTAGTTATTCGATGAAATGATGGTAGAGGCTCCGAATATCATACCTTGCGTTTATATTTTTTTCGTGTCTTCCTATTACTGACCCTTGAATTGGTTCCCTCTTGTTAGCGATAACTGTGGAATAATAGGGCGAAGCGATGCTCAGTATTAGACATCCTCCTCTTCTCTTTTACGAATTGATTTATTTGGTATAAAATCGGTGATGGAAATAACAAGATTATAAGTCTTAGATATCTTAACTACTAATTGTAAAGAACTGTGCTTAGCGACTGACTGTAACGAAGTGATCATAACAACTGATTACAACGAACTGTTGATAACGGCTGCGATGAATTTATCTAGACGACTGCGGATTATAATGACGACGAAGTGTTTTCTGCGCGCGCCTCGACTACACGCGCCCCCTACACAAGTCGTTCTCTCGCGTTTTCCTGTCGTCAAGGACTATAAGCCATTGCGTTACGCTGTTCCTGCGTCTACCTCCTTGGTCAGTTTTATCTTTGCACGTGTGGCTCTCGGACGCGCTCCGTTGCCAAAGGTGAAAGAGGTATGACGCCGATGCATTCCTGCACGTACTTTTCGTCCTCCTTTGTTTTCTCGTATTTCCTTACTACGTGTCTTATAGATAGTTCTAAATTATTTATTAACTATAAGCTGAAAATGATTATTCTTATGGGAAAGATAGAGGAGAAACAAATGAAAAATGATATCGCTCTACAAGCACACGTACTCATGCCTATAAGAATTTCTCTTCTTTAAAGTGTCTGTCATAGTTTCTGGTCGTTCTACACACGAAGACGTGACACTTGCCCCCTTAAATAAATCGCTCTGAGTTCGGTACTTCAGTGACTTAGTACCTCATATTGCAATTATTTTCTCAAAAATAGGGTATTTTACCGATATCCTTGCGGTGGGAGTCGGAGTCGCATCGCTTCCTTCTGCTAGCATTGGTTGTTCATATTCGACACTTACTTGAAAACTTACTGGTTTTGTTGTCGTTCCTGATCTTGTTCTTGTGGATCCTCGGTGGTCGTTGTCGTCCCAAGTATAAAAGCAGATGTGTCAATGAACTCCAGATTGCACCTAGCAGGTGTAAATTCCAACCATACACTGAGTGGAACACGTATCCTCGGATACCCGGATCAACACAAATTTTAATGCCATAATTCCATTTTTATGCCATTATTATAAATAGTCCAATAACACCGGCACTCGCTGATCGGAACACGAAAAATTCTTGCCACAATTTCAAGAGGGTGTTCTCGGTTATTTTAGTGAGATCACCTTCTCCTAGTAGATTGTAGAATGAAATGTTATTTGGTGGAACATGGTGTCCAGTTGCTCCTCTCGCTATAGTATTTAGAAGACTAGGTCTTTCTGCTGGGAACATGTTGTGATCCCTTAGATTCTTCAGGTCTTGCTGGGAGTAGATTCCGCTCGTCATCAAGTGGTGCATATGGCCAGGAACGAAATTATTTGTAATCATAGACAATCCCGAATATATCAAAGTAAGATATATTAACGTAATTTTAATAATTTTTAATAATCATATAATCGTTTTATTTTATATTTTTATTTTTTATCGGATGACTGTACTCAATAGTCCAAATATTACTGATAAGAGCGAGGAATATAAAAAATTTAAACCTTTTGTGGACAAAGGTTTGTTAACTGCTCCAGGTGAAGTATATTTGCTACATTGTTAATTAATACATAAATATATATATATATATATATATATATATATATATATATAATATCTCAGATTGCTTATGGGAGGTGATAAATGAAAATATGATATTCTCTATGAACAAAGAAACGACAATTTACGTTTATTATTCACAATGTTAAATTTTATTTAATATATATTATAAATTTTCTTATAGCTCTTGTGTTACTTCTTTCGTCTACGTTCTATTTCTTACTGCCCGTTTCTCTCCAAAATCTTAACGCCACGATTTGTAGGTCACAAAAGAAATTGTAAATAATAAAGGACAATGGAAGGGCGGGCTATGAGACGCGCGGCAGATCTATCTGAAGAAAGTATACTTTCTTTACATATATAAAATATTAAATTTTAGAAAATTGAACAGTAAAAATTTTTGCTCCTTTATTTGTACATACAAATAAATGTATTATATGTATGTCTAGACGAATAAAATAAGTAAAGTATGTAAAGTGAAGTATTGCTTTCCTTTTGATTTTAAGCATCATTATGGAATCGTCATTGAAAAATTTTAAATGACGTCTTTCTTTTAAAACGTACAAAATCGCATATGGATGTATTCATTAATTATTCTATCTTTTTAATGAAAAAATTGGAAACTTCAGTTGGAGAAGAATTAGATGTTTTTCATTATATTTTTCGCTTTACATTGGATATAATATGTGGTAGAATTTAAAATTTTTTATACGTGTATATAATTGACGCTTTTGTTTAAAGTTTATTATAATTTTATTAAACTTTTTATTGGAAGACGACATGCTGGGTAAGAAAATAAATTCGCTGACAAATCCGGATTGCAAATTAGCTGAATTAATAGAATGGTAATAATAATGATACTTTTATTTTTGTAATGTATTGTATGTTTTTTGTCTGCTTAATCAGTAGAATGGATATAGCTGCACAGAGGATCTTCATATTATGGTTACATCCGAATATAATTTTTTATAACACTGCTATAGAAAAGAAATATCAGGCGTATTTGTCTTATCTGCATAACTTTACAAACAAAGTATAATTAGAAAAAACGTTTTTTAAATTTTATTCCTACTTTTCAAATTTTCCAAATTTTAATATTATATTTTATATATATTGTTGTTTTTTATTCCTAAATATAATCAAAGAAAAAAAGTAATTTATATTGAAAAGTAAAATTAATCGGGAATTGACAGAGGGAAATTTAGGTAAAAATATGAAATATACGTTTAATAAAATTTAGTTTTCAATCATTTCATTTATTAATAATATTAATGAGATTTTTTTTCGTTTTTCAAGAACCAAAGATAAGGACACTTCTAGATTTTTTGTTTGAATTGTCGCACGAAAGGGAAAAATATTCGGAGCAAGATGTCCGCGATGAAATGAATACAATAATTATAGCTGTAAACCGTATTTATTATTTTTAATTGCAATAAAATTTTTTTTATTGCATTTTTTTTGCAATTACTAAATTACTAAAATACCATTTTTATTACAATTTTTTTATTACAATTAAGAAAA
The DNA here is from genome assembly GCF_910589235.1 of Vespa crabro. NCBI lineage: Eukaryota > Metazoa > Arthropoda > Insecta > Hymenoptera > Vespidae > Vespa > Vespa crabro. The sequence goes on from NC_060966.1 coordinate 2,837,973, forward strand.
ACTGTATATTAGTATCAGGGAAGCGAAACTTCAGCCACAATCATTAGCTTTATACTTTCAATGCTTGCTACATTTCCGGATATTCAAGTACGTGTATAATACATTTTCTTAATAATTTGTCATTATGTATCCGACGAAAATTATATTCATATTAACTTCTTATCCTGTCTTCTACATATTCGATTACAAACTACAAAGTATATGAGGAACTACATGAAATTTACTACTCGGACGATCCGAAACATGTTCCAATAACATATAATGATATTAAAAGTATGAAACTTTTGGAACGTGTGATTAAGGAAATGTTACGTCTTCGCATATCCAGTTATCGCCCGGAGAGTGACGCAAGATATAAAAGGTATCTTTGAATACAAAATGACTTGTTTTAAGTTCTTTATCATTAATAATATGAATATATTATATAGTAATAATATTTTTTATTAATTGTATTAAATGAGAGAAGGTTGGACTATACCGAAAGGTAGTTCAGCAGTGTTTCTCATTTATAAACTTCCTAGAAGCGCAAAATATTGGCCACGGCCATTAGTATTCGATCCCGATAGGTTCCTATCGGGAAAGAATTGTTTTACATATTTCTTTCTATTTAGTTACGGTCGAAGAAATTGCATACGTAATTACATACTCCTATGGATTATTTTATAATATATTCCAGAAAATTCTAAAATAAAATGCATTTACAATTGATTTTATTTTTTTAGGTCAACATTTTGCTATGCTAAATATGACAGTAATCATTGTTACGCTAATAAGAATATTTCTGATTAAAATAGATAATCCAATAGGAATAGCAGTAATAGGTTTAAAGATGAGCCTCTCATTAAAACCGGCGAAACCAATAAGATTAAAATTTGACAGAAGAAATTAATTAAAACATATAATATATATGCAATACATACATAATTAATATATATATACATAACGAATTCTGTGAAATATAATATAAAATCTGTAGCAGAAACAAATTATTATCTGTATAAAATAAAAACTATACAAAAATCGTTCACTAATTATTTCATGTAATTTGATTTAATGAATAAATAAATAATAGATGCCTCGAAGGTCATTATCATTGCTTATTTCGAAATTCTAATAAATTAATATTTTAATACATTCTCCCTCTCTCTCTCTCTCTCTCTCTGTCTCTTCCTCATAAATCAGAATACTCGACTGTCACATGTAGAGTCTTATCATGCGATGAAACTAAATAAGGTAAATAATCTATTTTGTTTAAAAATTCTTATCTACAAATTATAAAATATAATGATAAAATACTTCTAGTATGAAATAAGGTAATTATTCATAGGTCGTTCAACCAGACGAATCGAGTGATATTATTCAACGCACGCGACGGGTAAGTGATGGAGTGAAGAGTGAATTCATAAATTTCAATTTTTTGATTCAGTCTTAAATATAATCTTATCCATCAAACAATTACGCTATTCATTACATTTCATTTGTAACGTGTGTGATTTCAGCGATTGGACAAAATATGGACTACCAAACAAGCGAAAAACGCTGTCTTTACGTTGCGTCTATATAAGCTTGGATTGATTATTTCCCTCTCTACTCCGGCGGCTTCGTACTATTTTAGAGAAAGAAAAAAAGAGAGAAAGGGAATGAGGAAGAGGGAATGAGAGAGAGAGAGAGAGAGAGAGAGAGAGAAAGAGAAAGAATGCATAACTTATCAAGTATGCAAGCAAAAAACATTCTTTTTTATCGGATTCAGCCGAGGCTGCATATGTAATAGTTGCGTCATACACAACGGAAGTTTATGAAAAAACTATATTATGTAAATTTTGGTATTCTAATCCTATACACATATCCTTCCTTTTAATTCTCATTTTATTTCATATCATCCTCTCCCTCTCTTTCTCTCACATTCTTAACAGGAATTTGTTAATATTATTTATGAATATCAGTTAAAGTATTAGATTTATATAGATTTGTGTAAATTCTTGCAGGAATACTTTATTTATTCACGAGATTGTTTCCAAACTAACCCGCTAAAGAGCCATTAGAAATTAAAAAATAAATAGAAGATGAGATTTTTTAAATGCTAAAATGATCATTATGTTAAATTAATCATTTCTTTAGGTATTTAATGACAGACATTTTATAACAATTAAATAGAAACTATACAAGTAATGTCTTTTCATCGTATTTAACAATATTAAGAAGAATAAAATTCACTCGTTAATTATACATTATTTACGTGTTCTACTCCCTGTTATCATGCCTAGTGTTCTATATAGATAATCATTTTTTTCGCTCTTTTACTCTCGCATTGTCGCTTTTTGCTATCCACGTGTACGTTTTTTAGAGCATAGGCCAATGATCTACGTCCGGCGTAAAGTGCTCGCCTAATCTCAGCACGTGAACTGACATTCAATCTTGTGGCTACATTTATTCCTTACGTTTGATATTATATAATATTCAAACTGTAATCCATAAATTCTAGAAAATTAATTTACTATTGATTTTACATTCTTAGATAAAAAATTCGCAATGCCTGAAATGAAGGTAATAATTGCTATTTTATTAAAAGGATTTATCATTAAAATACGGCCAGTAGGAATAGAAGAAATTCTGATAAAAATGAACGTTACGTTAAAGCCGGCGAGATATCTAATGTTTAATGTATATAAATATAATATATAGACAATTAATATATAAACATAACAAATACTGTGGATAACTGTAGGTAATATGTAACAGTTATAAATTATTAACCGTATAAAATAAGCATTGTACAAAAACTACAAAAGAATTTCATTATTTCATACGATTTTATATAATAAATGGTCAAGACTTTCTCTAATTTTAACAACATTGAGTAAGTTGTGAGGTCATGTTTCTGAAGTGGTCGGTGAAATTTTCCCGTATGATAACTACTTTAGAATTTATCAACATTCAGTTTGAAAGTATTACTAACTAATATTGAAATCGTTCAATAATTTGATATTATCTCGTTGATCGCTGGCAAACGTTAGAACAACTTCTACCAACAACGAAAACGTAGCATTTATCCTTAATAAAATAATTATTCTACTTTTCCGTTATATTTACTAATATTTATTCTCATTTTTGGATGAATTCAATCTTAATTATATATTTATTCATGTTTTTTCATCAAGCAATTAAATGGTTACGTGACACTTCGAAGTTAACGATATTTTTATGATGTAAAAAAATTTTCTCGCTATATCAATATTTTCTGAGATAAGTAGCCATTTCCGTATCCTCTCCACTTACAGCGTCCAGACGTTGAATGAAACGTTACTCAATAAATTTGCATTCGTCTAGGCTATATCACAAAAATATTCATATTATTACAGTAACGGTCCTCCTATTCTAAGATCCATTCATTTTTTATTGTCTTATAAGTCGTAGCGATAAAATTGCTAGAAAAAACCTAATTAAGTACAGAAATAAATATTCTGGTTACAGTTTCAGAAATTGACCACTTGAGATCATTGTGGGTCATATCCAAAAAAAAGTAGATGAATAAAGTTTAGAAGAAAAGTCGGTTGCTATTATAATAAATTTGCAAGAATTCCGTTTTTGTTAAAAGGAATATGACTCGGTCTATCGTATTAAGAAATTTTGCGTGTCTGGATCCGAATGCGTGTATCAATACTGTCTGTATCAATAAAAGTTAGATGGTGTGCAAGGAATGAGAGATAGAGAGAAAGAAAAAGAGAGACGTTTTTGACCTCAAGGAATGATTCGATACTAATTTAAAATAGTGTAAACTTATTATTGAGAAAAAATGTTTATTGTTCGAAAATAGCAATATCTTACTCCTCATACTCTTAAAGAAATAATATATCTCAAAAAAATTTATCTTTTTTCCAAAATAAATAAAAAAAATATAAATGAAATTAATAAAAAAAAATATTTTATGATATGATTTAGGGTCCATTGGTATATAACAGTTTGAGAGTCGTTCTGTATCTGAACATTTACATATGATCGATCACTGTACGCGAATGAACCGATTCTTAAGTTAACAATTCATCATTTATGATTGTCTACGGTCGCCTCTACAAAGGAGCCAACATGAAATTATTTAACCATTTTGGTCGAAATATCCTGGTGCGTACACGACCAATAAGCATCATATCTTCCCTTTTTAAACTTATTATTCTTCCATGAACCCGACCCATTCTTTTTCACTTTCCTTATTTTATTACCGTCTTCGCTGATAACCCGAGAGAAGCCATCGTCGAAATCAACTCTCTAGTTTGAAGTTAAAGATAGTAAGTCTTATTGGCTAAATTAGTCATGTCTCACTCGAATGTAGCTAGCACAATTTAACGATACACAATAACGAAACGTGAATACCGAAATCTTCGTATCTTAATAAACCTTCGTATACCTTAGATATATTAGATATATCGTTATAAATTTAAATTCACGAATTGCTTTTTATCGTGCATCTTTCTCACAAGTCCTTCAGAATCCATCAGAGAAATTGCATTATCCCAAGAGTTTTCAGAAAAATGGTAAAATAAAAAATTAATTTTCATGGGAACAACCAAAAAATTCCAATCCTTGAGTTGCCATTATTCATGGTGACCAGTATCTTCGATAATTTCGACGTATGACCGCCCATCGATAGATATATCTAATCCTTCTGAATTTGAGAAATTTTCAATATATTTTTTCTGCAACTCCAACTCATTTTTACTATGAGATACCAGCTATTCCAGAACTTTTCCAGATTGATAACAATTAGCATATGCCAAAATATCTGCCGACATGTATAAAAATACAAAGTTATTTATTGATGCTAACGTTGACAATAGTTTTACCGTTTTATATTACAAAATCACCGCAACAATGACAACGGAGTGCAAAAACTAAAAAAATAACATATGTGATGAAAAGTACGAAACTTTTCCTTTGTTTTCGTGTACTATAGTCCCTTCTTGACTTACCACTTTATGACCGTTATGCATTTGTTTCCATACTGTTTTTTACTCACCATCAGTTGAACCTAATTGTCTTTACTATTATAATATAAAATGTATTAATTCTAAAGCTATCAAATGAACCTTTTTAAACTTTCTGGCGGAATTTCTTACACATAACGTTATCAAATCGCCATTTGACTTTACGACTTTTGTTATTATTTTCATCCCAATGTATTTATTTCTCTCTTATTCTGTTTTATTTTTTTCTTTGAGAAATAAATGACGTACCTACTGCAATGGTTCCCGTTGCCATAAAACTCGTGGAATAATTTTTTGGTATATATTATCATACTTATTTGCAGAACTAATTTTTATAAAGTTAATGAGCACATCACTAATAGCAAATTTACTAGATAGACAAATCACTATCGTTGGAACCATTCGTGGAAATAAAAGAGTTTAACCAAAATTCGTAAAACAGTTGGATAATTGTATACCATATTTCTCAACAAATCTGTACAAATTGGATCATTATATACATAGAGTTTACGAGTAAGCTAAATAAAAAAGTTTTTCTAATATGCCCAAAATGTTAATCTATAAAAATTGAAAAAAGTGATAATTTTTGACACAATCAGATTCTATAATACTATAATAATACTGTAATAAATTCGGTTTTGACATGACGGATCAGATAGCACGAAAGTACCCCATAAAATCGAAATTTCGAAGACGGCCTGTGTAGATCTTCTTTAACATTCTTGATTTACCCGGAATAAATTCGTGGGTTTTATATAAAGAAGCAATCCGGGAAAAATTTGTACTTGAAACAATTTGTACTTCAATTGGCTGAAAAACTTGCTGGCGATTTACAAGATATGCAACACAAAGAATAAGAAGATATATAAGGAAAGTCAATAAATGTAGGCCCATGTGTGAGAAAAAAATGTCAAATAAGATATTGCGAAGGAAACAAGTCTACAAAGATTTCTTTCAAATCCAAAAAATATGTGTGTGACAAATGTGTCATTCAGGACTCAATAATTTGCAAAAAATGTGCTAAATATGTATAAATTTTGTATAATACTTATTTCAAAATTCAGAAGTAACTGGAAATTTTGTTTTCTTATTTTTATACATTCTTTTAACTGAATAAATACACAAATCACAATCGCTATTCGGAGCCAATTATATCATTCATCCACCAATTTCATTCCTGAAATAATGCCGCTTAGTCACTTGACACACAGAACAAATGAATGTTATTTAATCTTTCTGTTTTATAATAACTATATCGTATTCTCCTAAATTCTTCCGTTTCTCGCTGAGCATCATCTTCTTTGCAAGCGGATCTCCCGAATTTTACAAATAGAGATATTTCATCGTTATTCTATTATCGTAAATATTGTAAATATTAATATAAAATGTTAGGTTATTTATATGCAATAGTAGTATAAATGCAAAAAATTTATTTTGATTTCTTCAATCAAATATATTAAACAGTCTTATTCAGTACGTATCAGTTAATAAGTCAAATAACTTGAAAAATTTTAAGAAACTTTTGTGACCATCTAATAATATATTTTTGAAGTAGTTTTAGATATAACTCACAATTTCGATCTTCTGTGGAATTATTTATGTAAAAAAAAGTTATGCGCAGTGAAATAATATACCCAAGGTGTAAAAATTCACTGAAATTAAGCAATGTTGCGGAAAATCTTATAGTTCACTGTGAAAAGATATATAATAAAGTTATTAAAAATCGAAAACGACAAAAAGTACATGCAATTTTAAAATCATTGCATTCCATGGAACATGACATGAACAATTACGTTTGAATCGTCCTACAATTTGCTGGTATATTGTTTATATTTGTTGCTGGTATATTTGTTATGATGAAGCCACCTCCATAGAGATCTTTAATAAATGAAATACAACTAAACGATCATACTGTTATCGATTGAACAAATTTTTGTTGAAAAGTAACTAAAGTACTCCTTATATTATTTATTTATGTTTGTTATTAAGTAATGTTGTTTGTATGCTGTATTAACTTTAGTTAAGTTATTTGCAAAAATTGATTATGAATGGATAAAAAATATTGGTGGAGATGGTAAAATCATAGGATTAGATGAAGCTAAAGTAGGCGAGAGGAGGTAAAATGCTGGGTTGCGTTTTTCTGTTTTCGCTATACATGCATGTACTTTGGTTTATTCGTCTCATTATACGTCATAATACTCAAAATAAATGCAATATTTTCCAAATTTTTTTGTTAATAACGTGTTAATAAACGATAACCGAAGATTAAGTTATAAGGAAGGTGAGCTCTATAATACATGTCAAGATCAAGGTCATCGGAAATGTATCCCCTCATCTTCATTTTTACCAAAAATAAATCAAGAAATATTGAAGCAAACCTGCAAGTCCCTGCTGGCAAAATATACTCCAAATCTTCAAAATATTATCGAACAATAAATATCTGATTTTTCGATCGGTTCCATTTTTTATTTTCAGAAAAATTAATAAAATTGATGCAGCAATTAGTACTCCAAACATAACAATCCAAATAGACTGAGTGGAAGTCTATAAAAATAACAGTTTTATTATTCATGAAAGTTAACGCATGAAAAAACAAGAAATAACAAATTTGACTGCAAATTTTCTTACTAAGAGGTAAGATGATTTAAGATGATTTCCAATGTAAAATTTAGAGTGACATAAAGTTCTCCTAATATTCTACCGATTATACCGTCTAATTCGCTATCCTTGTCTATAGTTATGAATGAAGAAGTCTAAAATAGAAAAAGAAGAAAGGAGAAAGCAGAGAAATTTTGTTAAGCAAAAAAAGACATAAATATTTTACCTCAATCATAACAGCTTTCATAATTAAATTCTGTAAATTATCTTTGATAAAGAAAATCTGGAACCACATTTTATTGATTCCTTTCTCTAAGCTCCAAATTGCTACATCATTAATCTCGATTTGATGCGTATTGAACGAATATCATTCTCGTAAAATGTTTTCCGTACCAAAACGGACCAACATTTCAGAGTTGAATTTTAAATGAAATATATTACCTGGTGGTTTGTGACAATAATCGAAACTATTTCCCTTGTCAATGAATATCACTAGCCACACAGCTAAAGACATGTCAAAGGTACTTGTTGTTAAAGAAAACTCATTAATCGCGTTGTAATTAGGGATCACTACGATGTAATACGGTCGTACAATTTCTTTTACGTAATACGATGATTCGTGCAACTGTGAAAAGTGCATGTTTGTGCTCGCTATACCTTCTCGAAAAAGTGCACACCTCCATTTAAACACCATCGTTGTCATTTCCATTTCGGAGGAACATGAAAATAAATATGATAGAAATGAAGAAAAGAGAATGAAAAATATCTTTACCTTTTATAGATTCGGCATATAAAAATACTACAGATTTCGGTACGTATAATTTGCAAATATCTAAGAGAAATTGGGTTTGTTCGTCGCTTATAGAATGAAAGTCAGACGAACTTGCGGTCTTCAAAAGAAAAAGAAAAAAAAAGAAAAAACATTTTCAATGACCCAGCCAACGCCATTTTTTTGTTTGTCGATTTAATAATTATAGTGCTATATTTCAATTTGATTTTATCAGCGACTACGTTCTAAAGAAAACGGGAAAATTTCAATCCGATTATGAAAGAAGGTCGCACAAGACTGAGATTTTAAACAATTTAGATAATTAATATGACTTAAATTATAGTGAATATCGTATAGATCGGGAGTCACGCAATGTACGTATGCATATTAATAGGAAGAAAATGATTTTATCTTTACTGGTATTGATTTATCCTTAATCGATTTTGCTTGTTTTCATGTATCTCTGAAGACCAAAAACATTTTTAAATATTTTAAATGAGAGATATTGGAATATCCTGCTTACAGTTTAGACTTGGCTTCGAACGATTACAACTTTTTTGCTAAATTTAAAGAGTTCTTGGAAGAATTATGCTCCCAGAAAATAGTGATTTAAAACGTGGTGTGCAACGATGTTTATTTATATCTAAAATGTTTACAAAAAATCATTTAACGAAAGTATTTCTATTCGATAAGATCGAAGATGATGTCTTAAGAATATTTTTGAAAAATTTGATCGAATAATTTCAAAAATAAACAATATTACAGTCGTTTGAAATGGAATTTGTCGAGCTTCGTAACTGGCAGATGAATAGTTCGTTATTATCGACTGGCCTGTCTTTGAAAAATTAAAAGAAATTTCTACCTGAATATTTTAATTTAGTGAATATATTCAGATGAGTTTGAATGTTCAGTCATTTGCATTTGACCGCAATTTTCAAAATGAATCCATTGATAGTTACAAAAGAAGAAAATAATGATTTACAATATAGCATAATGTCTAAAAATGGTTAAATGATTTTGCAGCGAAAGTATATGTTGAAAGTATGAAAAAAACTCATCCGACGTTTAAATAAAAGTTTATTAAATAAGTACAGCGAATGTATTACAAAATAACTATGTATATATTTACAAATAAAATGATGTTATAAATATAGGCAACTTTTAAAAATATGTTTATATAGTCGTAATTTCTAAACGACTATTGTTTTTTAAATGACATTCGTATATATATATATATATATATATATATATATATATATATATATATATATATATATATATAAAGAAAGTATACTTTTTTCATGTGGATTTGCCGCGCGTCTCATGGCCATCCCTTCCTTTGTCTTTTGTAATCTACAAATTCTTTTGTTACCTACAAATCGTGGCGTTAAGATTTTGGAGAGAAACGGGCAGTAAGAAATAGAACGTAGACGAAAGAAGTAGCACGAGAGTGTAATATAATATTTAACAAGCATGAATAATAAACGTAAATTGTCGTTTCTTTGTTAACAGGTAAGACTAACTGGCAATTATGTAGTGATTAAGAAATAAAGATTTATTACTTTGTTCACAGAGAAACATATTTTCGTTTATCACCTCCCATAAGCAATCCGAGATATATATAAGCATTATATTTTAATAATTCCTTAGCCGCAAATGGGAGCGTACCGTAAAAAATTATTATAGTCGGTTATAAAAATGTTTAACGAAATATACAAATTTAATTATGACATAAATTATATAATATATTTCATGTAAATTTAATTTAAAATTTGTATGAATATATACAATAAAAATATCCTATTATGCGGTAATCATTTCACATCAATTATTCGTTGCAGATGTAATATCGAAAAATTTAATATTTCTTAAATATTTTCATTCTATTATACCAATATATTATACGATGAAATTGTTTAAGGAAAATATGATTTTCTGATATTACAATTGTAATGGATATAAAATGAATACATTCTTAAAGGATATTTTTACGTTTTCTTTGTATCTGTTCATATAGAATATAAAATAAATTTACACGAAATATGATATCTCATTAATGTTAAAATCAAACTTGTATACTCTGTATTCCTGTCATTTAATTGATATTAATGTTTTACAATAAGCTCCCTTTAATTCATAAGGAGTAATTAAAATATAATCTATTATATCTTATCTATACATTTTAACAAAGATATATTAAAAAGTAGTATCCAATTTGTAATTACGGCGAAATAAATGTATTTTCAAAAATTTTGTTTATTTGAATCTTCTCAATATTTAACAACTCAGCTATTTTCTACTATAATTGTTGCAACTATTCAAACACGAAAAGCAACAGTCTTCTTGGAGTTATTATGCCAGCGGCGTAATAAATATAAAATGAAAACTTTTTCTTATCACAATAAACATATATCAAAAAAATTTTTATTCATACATGAAATTGTAATATTTTTGTATTAAGTATGAATAAAATTATTATAATTTCGTTATAGAATCCTATAATCTATTATAGAAATGGATAAAAAAAATTCATTAGTGTCACAATTTTGCTTCAGAAAACTGTTTTATTTACAGACAATGAACATACTAAACATAAAAACGTAGCATGACAGAAACGACATTTTTAATAATACTCATGTCGACAAGCATTCATTATTAATGAGACAGACATGAAATTTCCGATAGTTAAATCATAATAGTTGTTACATTAATGTATGGACGATCGGGTTAGGATTCTCCGTACATTTATTGATTAAAATTGCTTCGCCATCAACTTATTCAGTGATTGCCAGTTATTATATTATTATTTATTATTATATTATATATTATTATATGAATAAAAAGGACCAAAGAAGAATTAAAAAAATAAACGTTTCGCTGTACAAAGTGGAAGTAAATTAAATTTCAAGACTATTTTAGTGTGATTTTACATGTAAGATTCGATAGAGATTTGTTAAAAAAACCTGAGGAGAAACTGACTTTTACCTTGTAATTCAAAGTTAAGTATTCATGTGCAATATATTTTATTCGTCATGAGGATAAAGAATTTCAAAGGAATCATTAGTGGGAACTCAACGTTCTCTTGCAAAATAATTTTACATAATGTTTAAATTAACAAATAGATATAAAGTTAAAAATACATGAAAAAGCAGTAGGAAATCTCATGTTATCTTCTACGAAATGTATTGAAATTTAATAAGAATTAGTAAATAGTGATTGCATCCAGAAGAAAGGTCAAATCAACATAATTTTCAGCGTAATTTTTAGTAAATTTTAGAACAATGATTTTGCTATCCAAATATAATTTTCTAATGAATTAGAAAATTTTAATCTGAATATAAAAATTCATTGAGCACATATACTATTGTTATCATTGATATTTTATGTAAGTACATTTACTACTTACATAATTTTTTGTAATATTTCTAATAACTTTTTTCCTCCTTAGATAAAATTCTGACAACTTAATCGACGGGATACGATTTAAAATCGACATATTCTTCCTTTTACACATGACAATACATTTTTCTATGATTAATATACAAATACTCAAAATGATACCAATTAACATAAAAAGAATAAGTGATATTACGTCGGTTAGGAGGACCGGTTGGTGCTTGATCATGTCATCGGTTTTCTTTGTAAATTTCGTTTCTTTAAAACAATTAATCATACCATTGTAGAGAAATCTCCGCAATCTAAAATAAACTAGTGCTTTAACGTACGATAATTAAAAATTTACATTATTAGATTCTTGTGTTCTTACTGAAAATTGATGACGTCGGTGAATGAATTGTGCTTAGATAAAATTATAGCAACACTGCTCACATCTCCTGTTTCAACACATATCAGATTACATGGTTTTATATTACCTATACTCTTTCGCATATCGTCAAACATGTAAAAAGCTAATTTTGGATTGTTACAAATCTGTAATTAATTAACGGATATTAATAATAAAACTATGTAAAAAAATGTAACGAAATTAGCAAACAAGAGTTCAGGAATGTATTCGTCATATATACAGGAGAAAGTATTAATACGAGTTCGGAACTGCTTGATTTTGGAATTACAAGACTTTTAAGTAAGATATTAGGGCTCTTAAAATTAAATTTATTTGCTACAATTATGATAGATTCAATATTTAAATAATAAATTTCAACATTAATAACGTTGAATATTAAATATATTCTGTATAAAAAGAAATTGAATAGACGCGTAACATATTTGTATATAATGTAACAAATATCTTAGATTTAATTCCAGAAAATAAATTAAACATTATAGCAGTACACTAATTGTAAAATTAAGAGCAATATTCTTTTTCCTCTTCCATATAAATAATATTTTCCCGAAGTTTTACACCGTAGATTCTTTATAGCCTGTTCATGTAAATGTCATTTCTATTATATATATATAGTCCCTCGTACCATATTAAATCCCTCAAGAGCAGTTAAAGGTAATTTTTTCTCTTCTAGCATCAAGTTCATTAATTTCTTTGCTATTGGATTATTCGAATTCTACAAATAAATATTTTTTTTTGTCCATCTGTACTTTTTTAGCATACTATAACGTAGGTTATATACATATACATACAATGACGTATGTATCATACTTACTGCAAATTTATCATAATAAGATGTACCACGTAAAACGGCAAGTTGATGTGTACCATCTTGAAGGAAGCTCTCTAATGAATCAAAGGGTATGATGTACACAACGGTTGTTAAATAGCTTATTAATGCCGCTGAATAGGCGGCCCAAAAGACGATAACCAAAAGAAATATAGAGAAGTATGTTATTCTTAACGAAAAACTACCAGAAAAATCTACAACAAAGGAATACTTTATGGAAATATAATTATTAAAAAAAAAACAAATAAAACATAAATTAAAAAATATTGAATCAAGCCTTCGATTCCCTGTTGACAAAATATGCCCCAAATATCCAGAAAATTATCAGATAATAAATGTCCTATTTTACATATATTCCCACTTTTTATTTTGATGGAAATCAATAAGATCGATGCAGCAATTAACAATCCAAACGTAGTAATCCAAACCGAATTAGTGAAAGTCTATAAAAGTGACAACTTTATGATTGATGAAGGTTAATCTATGCAAAATAAAATAATAAAAAATTCGACCGCAATCGTACTGAAAAGTAAGATGTCCATTTAATCGCATGTTTTTCTGGTTTCCGAATGAAGAGACAATTTTTGAAAGTGAAAATAGGAATTGTGAAGTCAACGGAATTTAATCTTTCATGGGTAATGGAAAAATCTGCAAGAGCAATATCAGCACGTCCACTATGTACTTCTGCAATTGCTCCAGACCAAGTTTTTTCTTTTGGATTCCACCTTCCATACTCTTCCATTTCGGAGACAATGTCGAAAGTAAAGTTGAGAGTAGCACTAAGCTCATTTAATATTTTACCGAATGAACCATCTAATTCTCCATTGTTCTTAATGTTAACGGATGTTGTCTCCTAAGGGAAAAAAAAAGTAAAAAGAAAAAGAATGAAGTTAAATCTTTTTTAATATAAAATAGAGTAAACATTTACACGAAAATGTTTTACCTTGAGTACAACAACTCTCATAACCAAACCCTGTAAATTATATCTTCTTTCGTAAAGAAAATCTGGAACTAATTTAATGATTCCTTTTTCTAAGCTCCATGTTGCTATATCATTGATCTCGATTAGATTCGTATCGACCGAATACCATTCTCGTAAAATATTTTCTGTATCACAACGTACCACCATTTCGGTGTTGAATCTTAGATTAAATATATTACCTGGTGGATTGTGACAATAATCGAAACTATTTCCCTTGTCAATGAATATCACTAGCCACACAGCTAAAGACATATCAAAGGTACTTGTTGTTAAAGAAAACTCATTAATCGTGTTGTAATTAGGGATCACTACGATGTAATACGGTCGTACAATTTCTTTTACGTAGTACGATGATTCGTGCAATTGTGAAAAGTGCAAGTTTGTGCTCGCAATACCTTCCCGAGAAAGTGCACGCCTCCATTTAAACATCATCGTTGTCATTTCCATTTCTGAGGAATATGAAGATAAATATGATAGAAATGAAGAAAAGAGAATGAAAAATATCTTTACCTTTTATCGATTCGGCATATAAAAATACTACAGATTTCGGTCCGTATAATTTGCATATATCTATGAGAAATGGAGTTTGTTCGTCGCTTATAGAATGAAAGTCAGACGAACTTGCGGTCTTCAAAAGAAAAAGAAAAGAAAGAAAAAACATTTTCAATGACACAACCAACGCCATTTTTTTATTTGTTGATTGGATAATTATAGTGCTATATTTCAATTTGAATGTATCAACGACTACGTTCTAAAAAAACGGGAAAATTTCAATCCGATTATGAAAGAAGGTCGCACAAGACTGTGATTCTAAACAATTTAGATAATTATTATGACTTAAATTACAGTGAATATCGTATAGATCGGGAGTCACGCGATGTTTCTATGCATATTAATGGGAAGAAAATGATTTTATCTTTACTGGTATTGATTTAGTACCGATCGATTGATAATTATCATTTCATTTACCTCTCTTGTTGCATCTTTTTTCTGCTATGTGAACATATGTGTGTGAATGTATATATATACATACACACACACACACACAAACACGTCTATATATATATTTTATTTTTCACGTATTTATAACATTACTCGTTTATATTTTTCTATATACGATAATAAAATTTTAAAGGAAATTTATTAAAATGGGATAGTTGAAACTTCATTTGCATTGAAACAATTTAATAAATACTCTGATGGGTATAAACAAGGCAAGTATTTAGAAATGACTTACTACTAGTACACATTTGGACAAGGATATACGAGATTTATAGAGAGAATATATATGTCTTTTCTTATAAGCAATGTCCGTTTAACTGTAGAAGTTATAGAATGGAATATATTAATAAAGTTAACTTGGATTATCATTATATCTACACATACCTTGTTCGGAATATTTTTCTTTTCGTCCTGTTCGAATTACAAATGGAAATACATCTTTTAATTTTTCCTGTGACGGCTAGAGTTATTTGAAAAACACGGAGTATGATATTTGCTCAAAAGTTATAATGAGATTCTACTGTTTATCAATTATATTTAAAGACTTTTACAATATACTTATTATAATGGACGGGTATCGAAAAAAAATGGAAGATTCCCAATGGTTGAGTCCCTTGTACAACTCTGAAAGTCCTCGAAATGGCAAATATTTCGCCCTTCTTGATGATAAAAAACAAACACTGAATGAGTAACTACAATTGCAAGAAATATTTTTGAAGAAATAATTTTATGTATATCATCATAAGATATGATGAACAATAACATAAAGGTAATGAATGAGAAGGACACTTATATACGAAGCATTACATATGAAACTAAACGATATTATATGAAGGTAGACCGCAAAGTTAACAAATTTTAATGTAACCTAGAGAATTTATCCTTAAATGAACTTATATTATTAAATAATAATTACAGCGCAATTGCATGCATATTTTCTGAATTTAATGTAAAATTTAATATCTAAAATTGAACATCTCATATTTTTCCATTAATATTTCAATTAATTTATAATGTATACAAATTATATACTCTAATATTAAAGAAATTTCTATTAAGACTTCACACATTTTGTTGATAATAAAAAAATTCTCATTACAATATTTTCTAAATTTATGTAATAGTTTGTGTATACTTTGATCAGATATTTAATAAGATTCTCATTATTCTACTTTTCGAGTTACTACAAGAAATACTTAATGCAAGTGAAACAATCAAAATATCGATATGAACTCGACCATTGGAAGATTGCACTACGTAAAATATAAACGGAGTCATTAACTTGTTAATGAAAACTGTTTATCATCGCTAGAGAAACAATTAAAACGATCATGTATTACTTCGAATTAAACATAGAGTGATTGGTTTACATTAAGAAAAAGATTTGTTACATTATAAATTATCAATTACCAAAGCGAATTATGTTACCCTTCTCGCACCGTAGTTAATATGCGAATCAAAATTTTGATCAAATTTTGCATATTTCATCTTGCTCACTATTTCTCTGTCTATCTCTCTCTCTCTCTCTCTCTCTTACTTTTTGCAGGCTTTACTCGTTCTTTCTGCATTCCCATACGTCTCATGCCAGTGGATTGACGGAGATCATATTATTTAATTCGGAATGCTTGGCATTCTTTCTTTTTATTTCATGCAATAAACATACTCGCAAGATTGAAAAGGTCGCACTAGTTTTTGCAGAAAACATAAAATTTATGTTGACTAATTTATCTCATTTTAATGATGATATGCATACGTTATATATTGTAATGATTTATGTAAAAAACGATAATCATTTCCGTAAAACACCTTTAGTAAGAAAAAGTTCATTACATCTGAACATATAATTCTTTGAAGTCGAACGGTCAGCAAACCTAAATGAAACAGTCGCGTACTAAGCTTCTGATAGATTAATTATAGTAGCTATTTGCGACAGTCAATTGTTGAAATAGAAGGTTGATTATATAAGTCTTTGTTAAGCTTTGCTTCGACTTCCGCCCGAAGAGTGTTTGGCAATCTGAAATTCCTGAATTTAATCATGACCTGATCATGACATTACCGTCTGGATTTGTTTGTTTCTTTCAATTCGTTTCGTTAATTGGATTATTTCTAATTATATTTTGCCATACTGAAAGTATTTTGTCAACATGAATATTGGTGTGAATGAATATTATAATCATAGCAGTATGTCAGATGTGGATAGGTTCATTAAAAGGAAATACAGTAATCACTTTGTCTATTCTTGGTTTAATAGAAAAATTTATATATTTGACCTAAGCGTTCTGATTTGAGGGAGAGAAAGAGAGAGAGAGAGAGAAAGAGAGAGAAAAAGAATGCAAAAATTCATAATTATATTATCCCAAGATAACTTTTCACGAGCAATATGCACTACGCTCATAGCCAGGATCCCTTGATACATAATTGTCACAATTGTAACAACTGATCATACGTACATTCCTTTTCTTCTTGTTAGTCTTACTATGTTATCCTTTCTTTCTCTCTATCACTCTCTCCATCTCCCTCTATCACTTCATGATCCACACAATCTTTCTCTTTCTCCCTCTTTCTCCCGCTCTTTAACATTCTTCGACTGAGCAATTAAACTTTTTAAAGATGTTGCACATTCTTTTACAGGAAAACTTTATTGTTTCATTAGGTTTCTTTTCAATGATTTCTCTAATAGACAGTTAAAAAGTAAGGTGTACAAGCAAGACCAAATCCTTTTTATAGGATTCTGTTCTATCGTTCACAATAAATATGAACCGTATATTTTTCGAAAAAAGATATTTATGGAGATATTGTAATATAAATTTGCCGGCAATAACATCAAATGTAGTAGTATAAAGTTTAAGTATCAACTCGTACTGATACTTTAAGGCTTGATTTGACTTC
Organism: Vespa crabro; assembly: GCF_910589235.1. NCBI lineage: Eukaryota > Metazoa > Arthropoda > Insecta > Hymenoptera > Vespidae > Vespa > Vespa crabro. Next base: position 2,855,826 of record NC_060966.1, read on the forward strand.
CACCAATATAGTAGATTAGAATATACAATCCATGTTAAATGCGGCTACTATAATTTATGGTATATAATTTGTATGATATATAAAAATAGATATAAGGAAGAAATGTAAGCTATGATAGCGATCAGAATGAGTATTAATCCACATGATTACCTATATAAAACACTAGGCATGAATGCGAGAGAGTACATCGGTTGTTTTACTTCAGGAATATCGTACGTCGAGTGTCGAACGAATGAACAGATGAAAGTTTGTGTGGTTTATGGCGACATAAATAAATTGGGAGCTGTTAATTAGCACGGCATTGGACGTGTAATTAAAAAATAATTTTTTATAAGTGCGTTGCACTTCTACCGTGGTCAATGATGACGGCCGATTTGCACAGAGGATATTTTTCTAATTCTACATATAGTTAGAATTTTTCATATAGATAACTTTTCATATATATTGTTATTTCCAATATCAGTGTTTATTGTATATCTATGTATATAAGAAATATTTTTCATGAATGAAAATAGAAAAGAATTGCTTTTTGTATAATGAATAATGTAATTACTGTTTATTACGCCAAAATTAGAAATTTAAGTAGACATATATATACAAGTAACAAGCTAATAGAAAAGATGATTTTCGTAACATATTCGTATGATTTATGACATATGAATTATTAATATTCCAATGAAGAATTAATTAATAACCGTTTTATAAAACGATGTTCAGTTATAACATCAATTGACTGTCGTATATAGCTGCTATAAACAATCTATCAGAAGTTTAGTACGTGATTATTTCATTCAGGGTTTCCAGAGCGTCCAGTTCAATGAATTATAGAAAATGATTCTCGTTTTATGTTGCATTTTACATAAATCATTACAATGTATAACGTATGTATACCATTATTAAAATCAGATAAATTGGTCAACAAGATTTTTATGTTTTCTAAAATAACTCCACATGTGCTGTCTCAGTATTTCGATCATTGCAAGAAAGAAAGAGATAGAAACCTGAACATTTATTATTAGATAATAGTTAAATTTTCGGGTGTGAACGCTAGGATGCAATAGGACCAAAATCCACGAAAAAAGAAACTATTCGGTATGATCTGTGACAATTGTCGATGCTTGTTATTTACTTATGAGCCGGATTGACATATTATCAAGTCCCAGATAATTTATTAAGAATGCCTAGGCCTAGACAAAGGTGGCCACGTGTTTTTATCTATGCATTTTGTTAGTTAATATCCAATAGGTTCCCAATTAAATATTACCAATGGTGATATAAAATCCTTAAGACGAAGTATAAATATTTCCAATGATGATATAAAACTCTTAAGACAAAGTGCCGCGGACAATGGAGAGATGTACGTATGCGTACGTATCTATATAACGGAAATAATTTTCATATTAACTTCTTATCATCCTTATCACAATTGCGATCAGAAAGGACACGAGGAATTGAACCAAATCTAAGGTTCGAACGATCCGAAATAACATACAATTATATAACATACAATAACATACAATTATATTAAAAGTATAAAATTGTTGGAAAGAGTGATCAAGGTAACGTTCTCTTTTTTCTTCAGGTCTAGTCATCGCTCGGAAAGTAAAAAAAGATATAGAAGATATCTCTACATATAAAATGATAAGTTTTATATTTAGTTATCGTTAATAATTAATTAATGATATAACTTGTTATTGTTAATATTATTTAATAATGATATTTATTGGTTAATTAAAGCAAGTTACAAAAAATTGGACTATAATGAAAAGGAGTCTTATAAATTCTATCGAGACGAAAAATATTCGACCCAGCCGTTACTATTCAATGCGGATAGGTTTCTACCAAGTATGACTACTTTATCAAAATTCTTACCATTCAGCTACGGAAGAAGACATTGCATAGTTAATTATATATTCTTATATATTATAGTAATAGCATACCATAAATTTATAGAATAAAATGCATTTATAAATGATTTTATTCTTTTCTTTAGATAAAAAATTCACTACGCTAGAGATGATAATAATAATTGTTACACTGGTAAGAACAACTATAATTAAAATAGATTAGCCAATAGGAATTGAAGAAGTTGGAGTAAATTTGAAAGTTAAAACTAGCGGAACTAATAAAAATAAAATTTGAAAGAGGAAATTAATTAATATATATACATGCATAACGAATTTTGTGCGTGTTAATCGGTAGCAGAAATAAATTAATAAATGTATTAAATAAGTAGTGTATAAAAATCGTCTACCAAAATCTGATTATTTCAAGATTACTTTTACTACTAATTTCGAATTTCTTATAAAATAGTGAAAACTCAAAGCTGCATCCATATAGATTTTCTTCTCTATACCTTTTTTACTTTTAATGCTGTAAAGTAATCAGAACACGGGGATGGGGACTCCTATTCAATTTTAGAAATTCATTAATGAGCGAATCATATCTAAGTATATAGAATATATTAGTATATATAATAAGCCTATAAAATTTCTCTTCCATTTGTTTAGGAATTTGTTCGCTTATTGTATCTTACAGAAGAAACGTGTAAATATGTACAAGACAAGCCAAATATTCATAATTCTCTCTTCTTATTTCTCTACTTGCTCTTCAGAACTTTCCAACACAACTAAGAAAACTGGTAAAGAGATTCTATGCGTTTATTCGAAATAAACAATTCTTAAATATTTACAGAAAATGTTTCTTTTATAAAAATAAGTAACGATAAAGTAAACAACCAGGAGATACGTTTCTTTATAAATTTAACTTTAATAAAGCAATAAAACTTGCACAGCGTATGTAAAATGTTTTTTTTTAATAAGTATAATTCAATTAAAATTTTTATTGACTTGATAACATGACAGTATGTCAGTATTCACAACACCGATGATTCAATATTTTCTTTTGTAATAAAAATGCCTAAAAATGTTTAATTTTCTAATGTCCACTCAACAAAAATATTGACAAACAAAACCGTAAATTTACTAGTAAAAAGTAATAAATTTTATCTTTTTAATTATAATTCATCATATTAACAGATCAATATGATCTGTTACTATTTGGTAGGACAAAATGATATAAATAATACTATTTAGACAGTATAAGAATCGGTCGAGTTGGGCTAGGAGTGAAATAGAGTCTGGATTTTGTGTTATGATTTTACGTTATAGTATCGAACAGTAAATTCACGTTGCATGCAATTATACTTGCCGCAGTTTAATTTTTTTCTCATTTGGAATAGACTTTCTATTATTTTCTGGTAAGTAATTTTCCAGTATTATATTTCAAGAAAAAGAAGGAAGAATCTCGGCTTGAGCCGCGTATTTACCTTGATATGGAAATAAAAAAGATTGTGAAGCATTCAGTTATTGTTAATTTTCTGAAATAATGCCGAGAACATTCGAAAGTCCGATAAACAATTAATATAAATATGAAAAGGAATAGGCAAATCTGTACATATATTAGTTACAATGAGTTAGACTGTGAGGACTAATTCGTAAGTCTGTGTTACGATATGAACAAAGTCATTATTATAAGCATCGTAATAGTCTGTGATATGATATGAACAAAGTCATTATTATAAGCATTGTAATAAAATAATGATAGAAAACTGTCTAGAAAGATGTAACCTTCATGCTGAAATTTATTACAATGCCAAAACAGATTAAATTGCCCAAGATTAAATGTAGCTGTCTTCATAATGTCTGATTAGTTCAATAAATTAAGAAATATTTATCATAATACGGAGTCATTCTGGTCATTATTCACAATGGTCGAGCACTATAAATTAGTAAATCTGTTTAATCATTTAGCCCATGACATACATATATAATACTTTAATGCTATTTTTGTTACTGTATGCGAGGTTCACACATAAGATTAAGTATATAATCTTTAATAACTTATTGTTATTTATGCTATGTGTGTCCAACGTCGCAAACGAGATGTAGGTAATTTATACTTGAATTTTTTTTCATTCGCGTACCGATAAAGAGAAAGCGAATTTTCTTATGGGCTTCGCATTTCTCGTCTTGTTCTTTTGTACGGTTTCTACTCACTATCTAACATTTACACATATTTAAGTACATATATTTATCCTTCAAATACATACCTCCTTCAATCTCACAGTTATGTTATTTATGTTAAAGTACTAAATATTACGTCTAATAGCGGATAAGTAAGTGTATATATATAATATCTTAATTTTTTATTTTAACTCGTTTTAATTAGGGTGAAGTGACAAACGAAAAATATATTTCTTTGTGAACAAAGAAACGACAATTCACGTTTATTGTTCACTTTGTTAAATTTTATATTTCACTCTCGTACTACTTCTTTCGTCTACGTTCTATTTCTTACTGCCAGTTTCGCTCCCCAAATCTTAACTGCTCGATTTGTAGGTAAAAAAAGAATTTGTAGATAACAAAAACAAAGGAAGGGCGGGCCATGAGACGCGTGACAAATCTACCTAGAGAAAGTATACTTTCTTTACATATATAAGGAATGTATTTTCCAAATGTATGATTTTAATAAAATAAGATTTTTATATATCATATCTATTATTTCATTACATGTCATCCCCAAATTTCGTTATGTTAGGTCACCAATACTGGATACTTTTCATTTGGATATATATATAGGTTCCATATGATGACTGATATCTTTCCATTTTTATCATTTTGTTTTACTTTTTATCTTTGTGTGCTTATGTATGAACTTTTTCTGTTATTAAAAGTATTTTATGTTAATGATATGTATCAACGTAAATACAATATATAATGTGCCATATATATCGCATTGATAGGATTATTAAAATGAGATAAATTAGTCGTCCTCAATGTTTACGATTTCTAATAACTTTTTCTTGAGCGATTTAGAGAGAAAGGAAAAGGATGTGTAAGTTAACAATATTATTAGAATAGTAAACAGAAAAAGAATCATTATTGCATAATCCTATTGAGTTACCATGTGTAATACGTCGAATCGATATAAATAATTGATATAATAAAAATAATTCGACATGATTTGCTTCAATTATTGATCATTATGTAAATACGTACGATAATTTATATATGATAATCAAAGTACATGTTCCTCCTTCTATCTCTTATTTCATCTCTCTCTCTCTGTCCCCTTCATTCAGACCCATCTCCTATCACCCATTCTATTTTTGTCTTTGCCATCTTTTCTCGCACGTCGCATAATTGATTCCTTTCTCCGATTGCTTTACTCGATAGCTTCTTTTATTATTCAGAACACATTGTTAAAAAATATAACATTGATAACTGGAAAAATTTGAATAAAGTATTTAAAAAACAAATCATATATTTTTATTGATTCTTTTTTCTCTATTAATTATATGGAACTGTCATTAGAACATTCATACCGACTTCTTAGGATGAGACGAAGATATCCTCTGTGCAAATCAGCCGTCATCACAGACCATTTCTAATAGCTGTAAAAATGTTTCTAATTGAATGCCTGCCGTTCATCGACAATCTATATTTCAGTTATCCCTTTTACCAGGGTTATCTAACGAGATTCCTGTTTACCGATTCTCGATAAAGTAGATTCCTTTTTTCTTTTTATAATAGAGTAATAATAAACATTTCTTCGTTATCGATTGATGATAATGTATCAGTCAACAACAAAGAAATCTTCTTTTGAATGATGTTTGTATACAGTGATCTTTGCTATTAACTAATAGTTAAATAGATTCTTACTTCATCAATAGTCACCAAAGTAGATTCCTATTTAACCACTAATCTATACCGAAGAATCTTTTTGGTAACCTTCGGTAACGTAGATTCCTTTATACCATAAAGCCTTGTAGATTTTTGTTTTGTCATCATTCGATATTAAGATACCTCCTTTATTAGGCGTGAGAAAGATCTGTTACAATAGGTTTTGTTTAATTTTCATCCTTTTATTGTTTGAACAGACAATAGGATAAACTAACAATAATATTCTATCAATCAAGTACAAATATTTGATAATTGTAGAAATCCATTCTAGTGCTCGCAGGAAGTTTTAATATATTATTTTATAAAATATGCTTAAATCGATTCGATTAATTATAGAAACGATCAATCCCAAATAAGTGGTGCATGCGCATGAAAGATATAGACAAGCATAATAAAACTACTCTTGAAAATTAATTATTATAACACATGATTTTTGCAAAGGATAAAACATTTTCCAAAAATCTTATAAAATAACCTCGTGTAAAATAATTTTATCGTTCGAATGAGTCTTTGTTAACCAAAATCTGACAAATATTGTGAACATTCATGATATAAACTCCTGCAACATATTAATGATCTACTTCATTTCTCTTTTCTTTGAATAAAATTTGTTATTCCATAGGAAGTATAAAAGATAATATCGTACATGAAATATTATATTCCATATTCCATTATGATTTATAATACATAAATATAATATAATTAAATATTTCATAATTTAAATTTATTTTTAAATTGTGTAATATATATATGTATGGAATTTTCTGTTCACTCGTGTTACTCTCAGTTCTAAACGATCTACTACATATTGTGGTAATCAATAAATCGGATTTACATTATTCAATGGATAATCAGTATACATTAACAATAATGCAGCAAATCCAAATAATGTATGATATCAGCGATATCATCACGTCTATCGCCAAAGCCTCCACTATCAATACCTTGACACATCAAAACGTTATCTACCTATAGTACAAAAAATAAAGATATTTTTATGTGGTAGGAGAACTGCCTAACGTACCTTTAAAACATTATTTTTTAATTACACGTTCAATGCCATACAGTTCAACCGTGAAAAGCTTTCAGTTTATTTATATTGTCATCGACCAAACAAACTCTCATCTGTTCATTCGCTCGATACTCGATATTCGATATTGCTGAAGTACAACAACCGATGTGCTCTCTCACACTCATGCCTAGTATTTCATATGTTATGTAATCGTGCTTTTCTCTCTTTCATACCTGTCATACACGTGTATATTTGTTTAGAGTAATGGCCAACGAACTTCATCTAGTCCAAGAGCGCTTGGAAGTTGAACGTGAACTAATACTCATTCTGATCGCTATCATAGTTTACATTTATTTCTTATATTTATATTTATATATTATACATATTATATGCCATAAATTGTAGAAGCCGCATGTACCATGGATTTTATATTCTAAAGTCAATAAATTGCAATGCTAGAAATAATGATAATAATTTCCATTGTTAATAAGTTATATCATTAAAATAAATCGGTTAGTAATAGTTGAAGAAATTCTGATAAAAATGAATGTTATGTTAAAGCCGGCCAGACCTGTAAGACTAAAATTTGAAAAAAGAATTAAATTGTATAATATATATAAATGTAATAAATACATTGTTAATATATTATGTTTGTATACATAATAAATTCCGTACATGATGACAGATCTATAGCAGATGTAAATTATTAATCGTACAATCTAGTAACTGTAAAAAAACTTTACACAAGGATCTCATGCAATTTTATATAATAAGTAATCAATGGATAAAGACTTTAATGATCATTCTTACTGTTAATTTCCAAATTCTTATAAATTAGTTTTTCTAGAAATTAGTAAAACTTCAGGAATGCATTCTTATAAATTTTCTTGTACATGCTCGATATTTGATACCAATTAACCCTTTCTCTATGTATAACATATCGCCGGGCAATGCATTAATTTTCTTTTAATGATATTTGAAATATTGGAGTGAACGAAGTGTAACGATGTAAATGAACATTCGTGGATACAGCAATACGAGCATTTAGTTCGTCCTGATACTTTAACTATACACTACTACATTCGACACTACCACGATTGGCGGTAAATTTATATTATAATGCCTTTATCAAGACCATTTTTTAAAAATTATACAGTCCATAAGATTATTTCATGTTCGTTATGACCGATACAATAGAATCCGTCTGTAAAAACAAATTACGTCTTGTTAATATATTTTACCTTTTCGCAATCAATTAGAGAAATCGTTAAGAAGAAACCTAATGAATTAATGAAGTATTCCTGTAAGAAAGTATCCAAAATCATATAAATCTAATTGCTCAGTCGAGGAATGGAATAGAGTGGGAGCAAGAGGAAAAAAGAGAAAGATAGTGAGGATGGTGAAGTAGCAGTGGGAGATGGAGAGACTGATAGTGAGAAAGAGAAAGATTGAGAGGGTGTACGCGGTGAAGGAGGAAAAAGAGACAAAAGGGAGGGATATTTATAAGAGATTATTAGATCATAATTCACACTATATAGTTTTCTTATGGTCATCGGTTATGTGTTGTATCTATTACATTTTAAGCCTTGGTAGAACTAAATAAAAAGAAATGATTACTTGTTATTCTTATACTTATTATTTTATGCATTCTCTTTCTCTCTCCTTCACGCACACTCTCTAAGAAAAATCTACAGAGATCATGCGAAAATGCAGTTCGACCGTATTTTAATCTATAATGTTGAGCAAAACGAAAAATATTGAACCGAAATGTTAACATTCGATCCAGATGGATTTCAAATCGTCGAAGGTAATTGATGGAATTTCTTAGCATTCAGTCAAGGAGAAAGAAATTACATAAGTAATCGAACATTTTTACAGATTATTGAAATTACACCTCAAAAAGTTATAGAACAGAATGTATTTAATTCTGATTCTACTTTATAGATCAAAGATTGACATCGCTGGAAATGAAAGTACTAATTGTTACTTCGCAAAGAAGATTTATCGATCTAAAATAAATCGATCAGTAGCAATCAAAAAAATTGTAATAGAAACAAACTTTAGCTTGAAACCAGGAAAACCTGTAAAATTAATATTCGAATAAAGATACTAATTAAGATTATTTTACATTTTTTGGGAAAAACAACCCATATTGTCTATTGTATACTCTATGATGTATATATTGCATTTAGATACTGTATTATATTTTATTCACAAATAAAAAGCTTTTTAAAAAATTTGAAAAAGCAAGATCCTAGATTTAACTTTTCTCCTTGACGTGAAATCTTCTTCATCAAAATCAAAATCAATCAAAAATTATGCCTGTTCTTATTCACGTCCTCACAAGCCGAGTTCCCTTTGAATAGAGATAACAACCGGTTGTTATATATTGAATTTTCAAGGAATTTAAAAAGGTCTTTTATTTTCAACTTTACTTTTGTCGCACTGTGGTCTGCGATAACGATCGATTTGCATGCAAGATGTCTGCATTAGTGTTATAGAATCACTGGTTGCAATTAACTCGATACGGCGCTCGGCTGATTTGGAGTGTCAACTCGAGCGATGCTGCTGCGGTCTTTTTTAACTTGATCCGGTACTTCTTCGTACTCTCTGCAAAGTACCCATTTTGAACTCCTTGCACCTTTCGCAGTTCCATTTCACTTTCCCTCTCTATAATTCTAATTTTTCGTCGTCTCGCACCTCTTACTTCTTCACTATCTTCTCCACTGGATTCGTTCGTTTAGTGGCGTAATCCGTCGTGAATCAATGTAATTTCTTCATCCAAAGCGGCAAAATTAAGTTTCGTCCGTATTTGAGCTGATCTGATCTTTATCCATATTATAAGGGCTCAAGAACTTTTCAATTGCTATATTCAATGCCAAGACTGTTTCAAGCGAACACTATGCTGAGACTAACCAAACTGAGCTAAGATTTGGCTAAAAATGAAAGCCAAGCCTAGACCACGAAAGTATTTCCGAGAGAAATATCTTATCGCACATCGTAAATAAGCAGATCAAGTTATAAAAGACCGTAGCAGTGTCGCTCGAGTTGATTCTACTAATCAGCCGGACGGCGTATCGGCGCCGCTCAAGTACATAAGGTAAAAATGGCGGTTCCAGGCTCGAAATTTATCAGTCGTACCCCTGACAATTAATTTGTTTTTTGTGTTTCTAAAAACTACTGAGATAACGCGATTTCTTTAATGGATCCTGGAGAATACGTGAGGAAGGTGTTTGATAAAAGACACTTTGTGAATTTAAATTTATAACGATATATCGAAAGTATTGAGATACAATTTTTCGGATTTCGTATTTCATTACTATGTGCTGATAATATCCGAGTGAGACTTGACTAATGTTGCTAATAAGACTCAATTGTCTTACTATTTTTAGCTTTAAATGTAGAGATTGATTACAATAATGGTTTCTCTCGGATTATCTGCAAAGACGAAAATAAATTTAGAAAAGGGAAAGGGAAAGAAAGTGTGTGGAAAGGGAAGAAATGTGTATGGAAATGGAAGGAATGATGCATATTGTTCGTTCAAAATGGATAAATATTCTCATGTTGGGTCCTTTGTTCTGATGACCGTATACATTTATGAGTGATGGATTGAAAAAAGATCGGTTCATTTGCGTGTTATATTGATCTTATGTAAATATTCGAACATGGAACAGATACCGTACTTTTATATCAAAATGGATATAAATAATCGCATAAAGTTTTTTTTTAATTGTTTTAATTTATTTTATTTTATTTATTTTTGAAGTAATATAAATTTTGTTGAGGTAGACTATTTGTTTCGAAGTATGAGAAACAAGATTTTGCTATTTTCAAACAATAGACAATTCTTCTCAATTATCATTTTCCTCTATTCTAAGTTACTATCGAATCATTTCTTATAGTCATGAGTGTCTTTTTTCTTTTTCTCTCTCTTTCTCCCTCGCCATTTAATTCTTATTGATATAGGCAGAATATACACGCGTGTACGCATGTAGGCATGCAATATTTGTAAATATAATGGACCAAGTCAGATTTCATTCATCAAAATTTTATAACTGTTGCAAATTTTTTATAATATCAACCGATTTTTCTCCTAAATTTTATTCATCTACTTTTTTTTGGATACGACCTACAACGATCTTAAGTCATCAGTTTCTGGAACTGTATCCAGGATATTTATTTTTTTCCTTAATTAGATTTTTTTAGCAATCTCATTGATACGATTTGTAAGACAATGAAAAATGAATGGATGTTTGAATTGAAGAGCCATTACTTTAATAATACGAATATTCTTGTGGTACACTCTAGACGAATGCAGAAACATTGAATAACGCGCATCATTTAACGTATCATACGTATGGACGCTGTAAAGGTCGGAAGGTACCGTAATGGCTAGTTATCTCATAAAATATTGATATAGTGAAAAAATGTTTTTACACTATAAAAAACCTGTTAACTATAAAATGTCACGTAAATATTTAATTGTTGGATGAAAGAACATGAATAATTATACAATTAAAACTGAATGAAAAAACTGATTAGAAGAATTCATCCAAAAATGAGAATAATTATTTATAACTATAATGGTAAAGTAGAATAATTATTTTATTACGATAAATGTTGCCTTTTCGTTGTTAGTAAAACTTTCGTTTGCTTGCGATCATCGAGATAATGGCTGACTATCGGACGATTTCAAATCAATATTAGTTAATATTATTTTCAAACTGATAGCCAATAAACATAAAAATAAATTTCTTTCTATTTGAAAAATTCTAAAGTAGTTATCATCACTAAAAATTGTAGTGATTACAGATATATAATCTCATTCGATAACATTGATATACTCGATATAGTTTAATGTAGAGAGGGCATGAATAATTAATTATAAACGTTCCTTAATGAATCAATAATCGCTTCCACTGTTACTCGGCATTAATAACATGTGCATATTATGAGTTTATTTATTATAATTATATAAAACGAATATTCTTTTTCCCAATTTTAATTTTATCGGTTTCGTCAGTTTTAACGAAAGATACGTTTTTATTCCAATTTCATTAATTGCTATTGGGTTATCTATTTTAATTATCTATGTTCTTATGAGCGATTATTGCTGTCATCTTTAGCATAGCGAATTATTGACTTAAAAAAATAAAATCAATTATAAATGCATTTTGTTCAATAACTTTATGGAATATAATTTCAATAATCTATAGAAGTATGTAATTACCTACGCAATTTCTACGATCGTAACTAAATGGAAAGAAATATGCGGGACTACTGTTTCCCGATAAGGACATATCGAGATCAAATACTAATGGCTGTGGCCAATATTTTTCGCTTCTATGGAATTTATAAATGAGAAATACCGCTGAATTACCTTTCGGTATAGACCAATTTTCTGTCTCTTAATATAATTAATGAATAAATATTATTTCTATATAATATATTATTATATTGTATCAAGGATAAAACATATAAAAACTATTATTTCATATGTTGATTTTATATGTGTATCATTTTATATTTTGTTATTTTCCGAACGATGGCGGGGCCTGCGGCAAAAAGACGTAACGTTTCCTTTATCATGGGTTCCAAAAGAATCATATTTTTAATATCATCATACGTTATTGGAACATGTTTTAGATCGCTCGGGCTGTAAATTTGGTTCAGCTCGTATACTTTGGTTCTCATCGTATACTTTGTCCATGATCAAAATTAATCATTATTGTGATCAGAGATGCGAAAAACATGATTTTCGCAAAGTTAATCTGAAAATAATTTTCATTATATAAGTAATGACAATTTATTCAACAAACGTACGTACTTAACAGTACGTAAAATGTAATTTGTACTAAATAGTACGTAATATGTACGTACTTAAATATTAGGGAATTTAGCAAGCATTAAAAGTACAAAGCTAATGACATTTTAGCTAGCTGATATTTTACTTCCCTGGAATGAAATAGACACTTTCCACCAATTTTATTCAACAAACAAAATTTTATTGCAACTAAATAATAAATGCGACTTACAGTATTGATTTTATCCCGAATATCCTACTCCGAATATTTTTCTCCTTCATTAGATGATTCGAATAAAGAATCCAGGAAAAAACTTGTCTTTCATTTTTGAAAAACAAACAAGTATATATGCTCCAATATTAATCACAATAAATTTAACAAATTTTAATAAATAAAGTTTTAATAATGTAATTAAAATTTTAATAAATTAAAAAAGATAAAAACAATCATGTAATAGACGTGTATAGATAATTATTTTTATCTGAATTTTCCTGTTTCATTCCCTGGTTAATTATACTTCTTAACATAGATTCCTTTTTTCTTTAATTATCTTTACAAGCAAAAAAAAAATATATATATATATATATATATATATAAATAATATATAATATTAAAATTTCAAATTGTTAAAAGAAATAAGATAGATTAATAAAATGTATGTTTTAAATATACATTGCGTGTAACTTTATTTAGGTAGGATAAACATTTTTGAAATTTCTTTCCGATAGAAGTGTTATAAAAATAATGTTCGCCTATAACCATATTTTAGATATCTTTTACGCAGCTATATCCAACAAGCTGAAGAAGTAAACAAAACAAGAATTATAAATAAAAAATTAAATATTTCAAATAGTATAATATTTAGTAGTATTACCTATCAATAGATTCAAGCCAATTTGCGATTCTCATTGTTCAGCGAATTCAGAAATCATAACATTTTTCAATAAGGAATGTAACAACAATATTATAAATTCATACAATAGAATATATATTTTATAAACATTTAAAAATTTTGAAGTTCTATCATATATTATGTCCAATGAAATCCAAGAGATGTAATGGAAAATATCCAATTTTTCTCCATCTAATATTTCCAATACTTTAATTTACGTATTTTACTTATTTTGTTCATCTATATATATAATAAAAGAAAAAAAGAGATTTTGTAAACATTTATGTAATGCATTTATTTGAAAGTACATGTAAAGAGGAACAAATATTTTATCATTAAATTTTATGAAATTTAATATAGAAGAAAACTATATTTTATAGTATATATTATATATCTGCAAAAAATCCAATCAATTATGAAATAAATTTTTCTTCATTTCTTTTATACATTAATATACAGTGTATTCAAGATCGTGTGAGTATTATTTCACTAATGGATTCAATATGATTTTATTTCCGAAATATAGTCGTTATTCTATCATATCAATGATTATGTTAACCTGCAATCACTTAAAAACAGTTAGTTTAAAACACATTAATAGATAATATTAAGATATTCCGGTAACATATTATGGAAGCTAGCCAACAAATTTGTATAATTCCAGGCAATCTTGTATTAATCAAGAACGGTCAAGTATCTCTAGCATGCAGACGGATATCAGTCCAAAACCGGCATTAATAGTATCCTTCCGTCTCAGCATGTAAACTACGTAGAAGTATCCAATGTATTTACGTCGTAGCAATGATAATGGTTGTATACGTATGGTCATACAAATTCAATTTCTATTGATATTAATATCGAATACAACGAATTCTATACGAAGAAGATAATTTTCGGTAAAATTAAATATTTATAAACTATATAAGAGAAATAACCATCCATTAGAATCATTACTAATTTGATATAATTAATAATCAATTGATAAAATATTTGAAGATTATTTTATTATTATATATTTAGAAATTATTGTATTTATAGATTAAGTAACAACTTAAAAAAGCAGTTTTATAGCTTTTTATTTCCATATTTTTCTTAATGTTTATTAATATTTTGTTATGCCAATGGCATTTGTATAAGAGAGTACTATTATTACACAGCATAATCAGAACATGTACTTTATCATTAATCGAACCGCTGACAAAACGTAACGTTTGATATTTTATGTATGCAAAAAACGTTTTTTTCCACATGTTTCATCATTCTTTGATGATGACATGATTAATATACGTAATTAACGTCACTAGTCCGTTGAATTTCTTTTATAAACACCATAAATTCCATAAATTTCTTTTATGTTACACCATTTTATTCTTTTGATCAAATTCGTATTAATAAGCTTTCCGTAGTATGTGGATTACAAATGATGCATATCGTTAATATGTTGTACCCTTACGTTTTCTTCAATATTGGAAAATTAAACAGGAAAATTTAATAATAATCATCTATATAAACTATAGAATAATTAATAATAATTTAATAAAATTAAAAATAATTTCATTAAATAATTATTAATTATTTAATAAGAATTATTAAATAATAATAATAATATATAATAATAATGTCATATTCCTTTAAAATTCGAATATCTGTACTAAGAAAAATTGTGTTGTTTTTGGACAAATTTCACAAAGGGTTCAAACGAATGCCAATTCAGTATTCTCAAGCTGTGAATCTCTAAGGAAAATTTTTAATTAAAAAAATTATTCGTGTCTATTCAATTTCAGGTTTATCATTAAAATGGTTTCTTGTTTTACCAATATCAAAGTATTAAGTTTCCGACTACGCAAGCAATTACAAAATTTATATCGGAATATTCGAATAATTGTTTAATCACCGACCAATACTGAGATATCTGATGTTTTAACAGAGTTATTAGCACTATCTTGCGAATTAAATTTTTAGAAAATGTACGAAAATATATTTGTCGAAACTCTTGACTAAAATATTCGTTTATGATGAATATCTGAGAAAATTCAACAATAATATAATACAATTCAATAATACAATTCAAAAGGTTACTTGTAATCGATTTGATGATCCTCTTTACAATGACCTCAATTTCAAGTCAGAAAGTGTTAAACAAAAAATTGAAAAAAAGTGTAGAAAAAATATTGTCTGATATCGTAGATGATGAAATTTCCTATAGCATAAAGAAAGCTGCTTTAGACATCGTTTTTTAAAAAAATAATACATACTGAAGAACATTCAATTCCGAATTGAATTTGATTTCTAAATCAAAAATTGGACACAATTTAAATCACGCTAATTGACGGAAATTAAGAAAGAATACATTTTCTAAAATGTCTATCTTAGTAAAAGTATATCTAGAGGGAGACAGGAACTGTGAGAGAAAAGAAGTTATGTATATATATAAATTATCATACCTATTTCTACGTATTACAAGAGGAGACAACAGAATTAAATAATAATAAATCTTTTCCTGTTCACTGTTTTAATAATATTACTAACTTACTTGTTATTTCTCTTTCTTACAAAAATCGGAGTGATGATCAATCGCACATGTAAAGTTTTATTACAAATTGTAAGCATCCATGGTAACTAATTTATGTCATTTTATTAATTCTATCAACACATGCATTATATATTTAGGTCAATACTCATCAATATTTATTTCGATAAAATAATTTAATAATAGAAATAGATCAAATACAAGGGTGCGAATGCAAGAACAAAAACAAAATGATAAAAACGGAAAGGTACCGGTTATACTATGTAAAATACATACGTATACAGAGTGTCCAAACGAAAAATGTTCACTAGATTTATTACGAAATCTAATGACTCTTTCAAATAATGCCAGATCAAGATAATTTTGTCTTCGAGGAGAACACGTCTTAAATAGATTCATTTACTTTGGGTTAACTGCCATAGTTACCGAAGAAATGCGCTTTTAAGTTTCTAGTTGAAAACAACTTTTATTTTATTAAATGGTCAAAATGTTCAAATCGCTCTTCTGCAGTAATATAGTTTTTGCTCAGTGTTACATCGAAAATTTTGCAACTCATCAGGTATAATTTGACGGTATGCTTCGACTTCGAAAGATTGTTGGGTGACATATATTCTGAATTTTAAATATTCGCATAGAAAAAAATCCAAGGATGTAAACGATTAGAAAAATACTGTTTTAGAATTTGTCATATTGGGGTATGCAACGTATGAATCTTTTTGTTCTTCTTCTATTTAGTTTTTCCTTTTCGTTACACGAAAAATTTCTTTTTTGTATCATTACATACATACTTCACAAATATGTATTTATCCATATATGTAACATACGTGTGAAAAGATGCTCTTAAAAATTATAAAAAATTTTGGTTGCAAGATCCAGTGGTTTACTATATAAAATTTTTTTTTATCTTTTTCCGATATTTACTTTATTTTGTTCCATGGAAAATTGTTTCCTGTATTCCTTTATATACTTCAGAAATATGTGTGTATGTGTTTATGTCTTTAAGCGATAATAACCAAAATGCTCATCTTTGTGACATTTAGGGGAATTATGCTATTAACTATTCATCATAATATTGTATTACAAAAGTATGGAGTAATGTCTAATAACAGGCGTAAAAACCAATATTTGTTTGAAGAATTATAGGTAATTTGCAAAAAAGATTATTATTTCTTAATAATCTAATATAAAACGAAACTGATTATATGTAATATTTAACAAATCGCTAAAAATCATATGAACAACATAATATAATATAAATTTTTTTCAAATAAATTTTTTTCAAATGCTAATTATACATGTTAAAAAATATGAGTTGTAGTCTATATAAAATATATGAAAATATAACTTATTGAAAAAGAATAAAGCATTACTCTAAACTTGGAAGAATGAACAAAATGATAGATTTAAAAAAGTATGCAAATTTTTTCTTAATTATAATTTTCGTCATCACGAAGATGGCTCATCATAAAACAACTCTGAAGAAAAGAAACATTAGATAATGAATAGAAACTTTTCTCAGAAGAAATCAGAAACATATCTTATTCTTCATGCTATTTCCGTGAGTATAGTTGCCATTGTAGGACTAGTTAGCTGTACCATATAATAAAACTTATTCTTATCTTTAATTCATTTCTTCTTTAGACAATTGAAAATACAATTCGGCAATTATCCATTCGCTTATTTCTTTTAATTGACTTCCCATAAACTTTGTCAAAATAAACGATCGACATATCTTTAGAATCGGCATATCCAAGGTACAGTGAGGCCTATGAATCAGAAAAACTATTTTTTAAGAAAAAATATTGGCCTTTTTAAAAAAATCATGCAGAAATATCAACCTAATATTCCTACCAAATTCCTCCTCTTGAATTCTCTTTTCTAAGATAGATAAACGAAAAATCATCAAAGTAGATTTTCCGCAATCAGTAAGGATAACAATCGTGTCATTCATTTCGTCGTCGTTTTATTGGTGCTTTTAACGTGACATTCAAATTTACTCCTACTTATTCAATTCCTATTGGCCAATCTATTTTAATTATAGTCATTTTTACCAGCATAGAAATTATTATTATCATCTCTAGAATAGTGAATTCTTGAACTAAAAAATAAAATTAATTGGAAATGCATTTTGTTCTGTAACTTTATGGAACGATACTTCAATAATATATAAGAATATATAATTATTTATGCAATTTCTTTTTTCGTAGCTAAATGATAAAAATTTTGTGGAAACATATCCGATAAAAACTTATTCAGATCGCGAATAGCAATGGTTGGGAAATAGAATTTCCTTTTAATATAGTCCAATTTTTTATCACTTGATTTAATTAATAAATATATATTACTATTAAATAGTATAATAATATTATTAACGATAAGAAAATATAAAAATTATCATTTTAAATGTTGAGATATCTTTTATATCTTGCGTTATTTTCCGAGCGATGACTGGAGCTGCAGGAAAAAGACAACAATTTTTTAATTACTCCTTCGGAAATATTCATATTTTTAATATCATCATGTGTTATTAGAACATGTTTCGGATTCCTCAAGTCGTAAATTTGATACAATTCCTCGTATACTTTTTTTTGTGATCAATAGTGTGAAAAAGATGATAAATAGTTAAAATGAAAGTAATTTTCAATGTCAATGACAAATAATTAAGTAAATATATACTTTCGCTATCAAAGAATGTAGCAAGCGTTAAAAGTACAAAGTAAATTTTAGAAGATGAAATGTCCCTTCCTTGAAAAGACATAGATACTTTTCTCTGATTTTATTCTATAAATTTTATTTTAACTAAATAATAAATATACCTTATATCAATAGCGATAGTATTGATTTCATCTCGAATACCTTGTTCCGAATGTTTTCCTCCTTCATGTAATCATTCGAATAAAAAGTCCAGAAATACATTTGGCTTTTGTTCTTCAACCTTAAAAAATGATCTATTATTAATATAAAAAAAGATTAAAAATATAATTTTGCTATATATATATTCATTATTTTTTATCTGAATTTTCCTTTGGTGATTCTTGACTAATTCTATTTCTCAACGTTGATTCTTTTTTCTCGATTATATATACGAAGAGAAAATAATATATATTACGTACATTTATAACTCCTTCCTGGAATAAATTGTTCTCCATTTGGTTCTTTATTAAAACGATAAAGTTTTTATACAATAAATTTTTTATTCATTTCTTATACTTTAATATATATTTCTACTTCAATTTATAATTACATATATCGTTTGTTATGAACGTAACAATTTGCTATATTTATTCATGACAAATATTATGTAATAAACTTGTATATTAAAAATAATTGTTTATATGAATAATAATATTATTATAAGTATGAGAAATAATAACAGTATGTATAAAAAGGATTGCTGATTTAATATAACAAATACACGTGTACATTGATAATATACATAAATATATCTAAAATCTCGGTGATTTCGTGTACCCTAGTTATATTAATGATATATTTGTTGAATATAATAACTAAAATAACATCCATAAAGGATGAAACATTAACAAGACAAGTTTATTCATTAGTTATAATTGAGATATAAGAAAGAAATGCAGTGGTTAAGTTAATCAGGGAAAAGAAGAAGAAATGTTACGAAAGTATGATAGATAATAATAGAGAAAACCTTACGAAAATGTGAAGAGCTCTGGAAGAAATAATTAGACGAAAATCAAGGGATATGAAAGATATAGACAGTACAGATTTCGAGATTTTAGGCAAGAATAAAGGATATAACATAGCTGATAAATTCAATATATACTATGTGTTACGTCGCACGACGAAAACCTGTAAAAAATTAAATTAAATTTAAAACATTATTTAATTTTAAGTGAGACACGGTGATCGACCTTTATAATGTCATTTATTCCGACATTGCAAACATATGTTAAGGACAAAGGGCATACATACTAGTAAGTACAATAATTCATAGGCTAGATTTATTATATGTACACGAAATATTGTAACTAATGTAAACATAAGGGACAGTTTTACCTGAGTATTTAACGCACGGAGCACATAAATCTTAAAGGAAAAACATTAATTCTAAAAACTTGCGCTTAATACGTAGGTACATGGGACGGTCCGGTCCCAAACAATTACGCACGTAGGAAGCGAAACAATACTCGAGAACTTTCTAAATTTTCTGTAAAAATGCTGAAGTATTTAAGTTATTGTAAAACATATGGTCTAGACAATTCAAGGAAAACATCCAGCCTCAGAAATCTCCGTCGTCTTCCTTGCCTGACCGTCCATACTTGCGGTTCACCAAAGCCCCACCCGTCGAGCCGCGGCGTTTGCAGTACTCCCCACTTACTTGAATCACCCATACCACCGCCGATTGGGACAGCAGTGGGCCAGTGAGGACGCATCGAGCGCCGCCGAACGCTGATTGGCTGGACATACAAGCGACTGCACAACGCTCCTCCATGATTATTGCTCCGGATTTTCTAATGAGTATACATCTCCAGCGAGAATCGAGACGAATCACGCGCATCTATTAAATTTAGAGTTTACATCTGCACGAGTAAATTTACATTTAGTTATTCTTAAATAAAAGTTTTGTTTTTAAAACGTCTCAAGTCAGTAACCACGGTTGTGTTCGTAGCGGCTCTCTTCCTCGCGCATATCTCTAAATCGGGAGCTAGTATTAGCGACGCAGTCGACTAATTCAAACGCAACAGTGCAATTTGTTCATCCTCCACCGTGCAGGCAAAAATCCTATTAACCTACTTACCCATCCTCATTGCTCTCGGTGAGTATCTTCCACATGTACAACTTTGTTGTTTCGGTGAGGACGAAACCCACGGGCATTTTTTTCAAACAAATTGACGTTTCGGTGAGGAGTCCCCGCACGAACAATGATTTATTCTCTTTCCTCCTTTTCTACTATCAATTAACCGCTCTTTCCGCGAGCGTCTTCCTACCTTTATGCCTAAAGTACGTCGTGATCGTAGGCAGTATCAATTGCGTCGCTTTTTAAAGGAATCTTATCACGAAACGAAAAATTACTATGACGCACTGGATGTCGAGCCCTTGGAAGAGAAGAAAGAGAACCTTCCACCATACCGCCTGATCCCTTTACTGCCATCCAGAAGGCGAATTCCCCCGCTGAACCTTCCAGTCTTGGATCCTAGGACTCCGAATTATTTGGAGATAAGGCTTTAGCATCGTCTGGAATCACTCTCCCAAGAGGTAAGAGAGTGCTTGCAACGCCGCTTCGACACTCTATTTGGTGCCGATCCCGAGCCAAAAGAACTGCCCGGATAGGTAACGGCCGAAAAGGCAAAAGATCTCGCGAAAGCCGAAGCTCCTTAGGAAATTAGTTTATTAAGGCCTGTGCCTAGTGAGACGTGAGTTCATATGTGAAAAGTATTAGTAATATAGTAAAATCTGTAAATAATGACAAGTCGAATGGCACAAGTAGAAGAATTATGCATATTACTGAAAGTATAGGGATTAATATAGAGAACATTGTAATGATTAATATAAAAAATTTAGAAGAAATTGTTACGAGACTGTTGAAAAAGAAAAGAATTTAAGTGGGAATATTTACCTATATTATTATATAATATAAGTAATAGGGAATAATTATTTAATTACTTATAAAAGTTGGTATTTTATGCTTTCTTTTCCATCCTCACTTTCTGTTAGAATAGAAGTATAGTAGAAATCGTTGTGCGATGCTATCAGATTATCTATAAATCTCACAATTATTATTACGATTATAAGATTATTTTCATTATATTTAAGTTGCTTATATATATTTTTATTGATACAATTCATCATGTATTTCACTATAATATTAATTATTATTCTAACAATTTTATTTGGACTATACTATGGAATAGCAGAATACTTTTTAAATAAATTAAACGTGATTAATAAGATCAAAGGAATCTTTGGTCCAAAAGCATTTTCAATTATTGGAAATGCTCATTTGATTATTCGCGATACGACAGGTAAATTTGTATCATCAATTTTTTATATTTAAGTATTTTATCCGATATTTATTTATAATCCCTATTCCAGCTGTATTTAACCAAATACTAAATCTTGGTAAGAATAATCAATTATTGTGGCGTGTATATTGTACAAAATAATGTACTCAATGGTCCAAATATTACTGTGAAATACATATCTTCTACATTATTTAATATTACATAAATAATTATATTAAATATGTATTATAAAATGTATCCATTTTTGTAACATTAAATCTTATAAAATTGAACAAGAAAATATTTTTGCTTCTTTAAATACACATACAGGTGAATGTATTATATTAATATGTACAATTTCTTTTCCCTTTTACTTTTTTCTTATATACATGTATGTATAAACAAATAAATTAAATAAACTATCTAAATTAAAATAATATGTAAAATATGTAAATTAAAGCATACTTGTTTTCCTTTTGATGTGATTTTAACGTTAGTATGGAATCCACATTGGAAAGCTTTAAATCAAAGTTCCTTATAAAAAATATAAAGTCACATATGGATATATTCGTTTAACATTCTATCGTATTAATAGAAAAATTGGAAACTTTAGATGGAGAAGAATTAGACGCTTTCCATTACGTCTTCCGCTGTTCATTGGATGTAATATACGGTATTTTAATTTAGAAACATTTAAACGTTTATAAAATTTATGTACATTTGTTTGAATTTATTATAATATTGCTAAACTTTTTATTGAAAGATGTCACGCTGCGAATAAATTCGCTGATAAATCCGGATTGTAAATTAGCTAAATCAATAGAATGGTAATAATAATGATACTTTTATTTTTTAATGTATTATATATTCTTACAATATATTTCGTTTGCTCTTTCAGTGCAATGGACATAGCAACACAAAGGATCTTTAAAGTATGGTTACATCCGAATATAATTTTTTATAATATTGCTAGAAAAAAAAAATTTCAGGTGTGTTTGACTTACCTGGATACAACGGACTTAAAAATAAGGTGTCATTAAAGCAAATATTTTTTAAATTGCATTACTTCTTTTCAAACACATTACTTCTTAACATTTTCTATACATATTGTTCTGTACATATTGTTATTTTTCGTTCCTAAAAATAATCTAAGAGAAAAGGGAATCTCTATTAAGAAGTAATATTAATCGGGAATTGATAGCCAAAAATTTAGGTAAAAATAACCAACATACCCTTGATAAAATTTAGTTTTCAATCTTTTCATTTATTAATGATAGATTTTTGTTCATTTTTCAAGAACAATAGCTGAAGACACTTCTAGATTCTTTATTCGAGTCATCGTACGAAGGAGAAAAATATTCGGAGCAAGATATTCGCGATGAAATCAATACAATAGTTATACCTGTATTTATTATTTAGTTGCAATAAAATTTTTTTTGTTAATGACAATTAAGGAAAACTGTATATTACTTTCAGGAAAGCGAAACTTCAGCCACAACCATTAGCTTTATAATTTTAATGCTTGCTACATTTCCGAAAATTCAAGTACATGTATAATATATTTTCTTAATAATTTGTCATTACGTATCAGACGTAAATTATATTCATATTAACTTCTTATCATGTCTTCCAAATCTTCGATCACAAAGGACAAAGTATATAGGAAACTAAATCAAACGTTTCTTTGACATATAATGATATTAAAAGTATTTTCGAATAAAAATATATAATGATATTAAAAATAATTAGAAAAAAAAACTTTCGGAACTTGTGATCAAGGAAACGTTACGTCTATTTCCTGCAGTTCTAGTCCTCGCACGGGAAGTGACGTAAGATATAATAGGTACATTTGCATACAAAATAATTTGTTATATATCATTTCATTGTTTTATGTTTTATATTTCATTAATAATATTATGAACGTATTATATAGTAATAAAATTTATTTATTAATTATATGAATTATATTATTAATTATATTACTAAAAATTGGACTAAACCGAAAGGATGTTCAGCAATATTTCCCATTTATAAAGTACATAGAAGCGCGAATGTTCCATGGCCATTAGTATTCGATCCCGGTAGGTTCCTACCGGAAAAGAATTGTTCTACGTATTTCTTTCCATTTAGTTACGGTCGAAGAAATTGCATAGGTAATTACATACTCCTTCAGATTATTTGAAAGTATATTCCAGAAAATTCAAAAATAAAATGTATTTACAATTGATTTTATTTTTTTAGGTCAACATTTCGCTATGACAATTAAGTAAATAATAATCGATCTTGGATGTCTAGTTGTCTCCTTTCCGGAGACTTTAATTACGATCCTAGCGTTCATTGCATGCAGAAACTTGACTTGAGATGACGTCATTATAAATGTTTGCATTCTTTCTGATTCTTTATCTCTTTCGAAAATCAGAGTCTACAGACAAGAAAACTAATCTATCTTGTTTAACTTAATCCAATTTATATGTGATATAATGTAATGGTATACATTGATATACATCAATATTCATGCCAACAAAATACTTTTGATGAAAAATAAGATTATTATATATGGTTCGTTCTAGCAGACGAACCGAAAGATGTTAAAAAACAAATGCGAAGCAATCGGAACAAGTGTGAATTCACATATTTCAGGTAGCCTAACACTCTGGGACGATGTCGAAGCAACCTTTAACATAGAATTATGTAATTTCACTTCTGATTACAACAATTAACTATGGTTCCCGATTTACTAGTAAAGTATTTTATCAACATCTTAGCATGCGACTGTTTTTTTTGTTTGACGACTGATCTCGTTGAAAGAATTATGGATTTATAATAATTTTCTTCATACTGAAGATATTACAAGGAAGTGATTATCGTTATATGTAACATTCTACATATATGATTGCTATATATAACATGTCGTATTTATTATTTAAATCTTTTTAAATTAGCCGATATGTATTGTTATATTTACCATCAAAAATTCCACGTGTACAATGATAGTAGCCCTTCATCGCAGGAAATAAAAGCAAAGAACATCAAGTATTCGTTATTAGATAATGGTTAAATTAACACATATGACAGCCATACTCGGCATGCACGAAAAGAAAAACGATTTGATATGATCTGCCGCAGTTGTCAATGATTACACATTTTGATATATACAAATCATATGTAAATGTCCTTTCTTCCATTTTATCTTATTTTATATCATCCTAATTCTGTCACTCTTTCGCGCTCACACACATGGCAACAAATTGAATATTTCCATTTGCTGAAACACACATTCCAATAAATTGATCTTAGCACTGAAAATATGTTTTAATTTATACATTTGTTACAAGTCTAATGCATCGGTCATTATCAAGGTTTTGTCATTGAGTATTCGCACTTAAAAAATACTTTTAATCTAATGAGCGATTCTATTATTTCTAATATTTAATAACAGAATTCAATAATTGCATCATCATTTTAAATCAATTCTGATATGAAACATATGAAAATCATGCAAATCGAAATATATTTTGCGTAATCCTTTTCGACACTAATATAAAATATTGTTTACAATTTCGCAATTTCTTTTCCAGCCTGTATTTTTTTATAATATTTCAGATATAGTATGTAGGCGTGAATATACATATCCGGTACTAAATGGAGTACTATAAAAATTGATAGCTTGCACACATAAATTCCCTTCGTAACAGCTTCCTTTGTCATAGAGCAAATGACACTTTGGTATTAATTCACTTTGGATATTCATTAAAGATCGTAATTAATCTATCTTAAATATCTAATCACGTTCGTAAATTTAACGGTACATTAATATAAAAAAGTTTCTGTGCCTGTCATCGATACAATAGAAGTCTATCCTATTAACGGTTGTTGAAAATACTAAATTTGGAAAAGTATAATCAATTCTTTGAATTGAAATTTTGGTAATATATTTGTCGAATATTGTCTGTCGATATACAAACAAAAATTATCTGCTGTCGATAAAATTTTCAGTGATGTTATTTAATTTACAGTTTTCCTAAAGAATCAAAATTATTTTGACGTTCATTGGCAATCAGTTAGGAAGAATAGTTTTCTAATAGCGATCAAAAATCGATGGTTAACAATCTCGTTTATCTCAGTAAAAGTGTAATCCGAGATTACAATTTTTTTTATTATCTCAATTCTTTGTAATTAAAATGGAAACGTAGCATTCATCGTTATGGAATAATTACTTTCCATTTTCTTAAATATTATAGATATTTAATGCAATGTTTTGTAGAAATTTTCAGGACAATTTTTCTTTTCATTCCGTTTTAATGATTCACTTATCCTTGTTTCTTTCTTCAATTAATTCAATGTTTACATGGCAATTTGACTCCCTTAAATATTAACAGATTTTCTACGATGAAAAGACATTTTTTTAATGTGGTCAAGAAAAAATTAGACGTCTCGATACTTTCATCACTTATAGCGCAGATATGTAAGTTCATATAATAATACCTTACTTAATGCTTTTCTATTCATCCAGAATGTATTATAAAACTTTCTAATATTACGCTAACATCAGTCCAATTTGATCGTCCGATTATTTTTCTTCGTTTCGCAAAACAAAGCAACCGGATTTTTAGAAAAAAAAATTTGAAAAACGTTTAATATAACAATCCTGGCCACAGAAATTCGAAAATTGCCTCTACTCTATTGATTATGTAATTCACCCGTTATGGTTATATAGAAAAAGAAGGAAATGACGGACATGCAAAGTAAAAGCAAGAAAATAAATTTTGCAAAAATTGCAAAATATTGTAGAAAGAAATTTTACTCGTTGCTCATATTTATGAATATTCAATAATGCGTGCTTGCGTGCATTCTCTTTGTATGATTAGTGTAAAATGGAAAAGGAGAAAGAGAAAGAGAGAACAAATGACGACAAAAAATGATTCGATACTATCTGAAAATAGAATAAACCGATAACTGAGAAGAAATGAATATCATTAAAGAAATAATAAAGTCTTACTCCTACATATTTATTATAAGTATCTCAACAAAATTTATCTCATTTAATAATAATTAAAAAAATAATTTATGAAAGTTTCCATCTAATTTGAATAAACGAAAATCAATTTTGAAAGTTGAGATTAATGGTCCATTTCTATACAGCAGTACGGTGATTATTCAATTTTGTGCCGCTTACATACAATCAAATTTAACCATTTCGAACAGTCTATTCTGATACTTAACGATCAATCAGCATCATTCGTTTTCAGTCCGTCCAAGTTCTTATCGTCTTCACGGATAGTTCTAGAAAAACTGTCATTTTACACAGTCAATTTACACATTTAAGACTAAAAATAAGAAGATAACAGAGTTTTACTAGGGTAATTACCGATACACAATTACGAAACGTAAATGTAGCAATTTTTTATCATTATACTATAATTAAATCCTTACAGATATTCTTCGAATGCTTTGGCATTTTTGGGATAAATATACGAATGATAAAGTAAAAACTAAAATATAAAAGTATAGATGAAACGAGGCAAAAAATGGGTACATAAATAAACAAAAGTTCAAATGTAAATCTTACTACATAATATTGTTGGTTTTGTTCATTTTATTCACTTTGTTAAAACTAGCATTTAAAACACATTATATATAAAATAATAATAGTATATTAATAAAATAATAATTGAAAATAATAATAGATCGCCAAATACTATTTCGAATCATCACCTTTTGATGCTCTATGTTAGGATCACAAGATCATAATGTCGTGCAAATGTATCCTCTCCAATCGAGTGTTTCTTGATAATATAGAAGACAAAGGCAAATGACTTTTAAAATAGTTCCAGAAATTTTAGATACGTTTATATATGATACAATATATATATATATATATATATATATATATATATATATATATATACATATATTTCGACAGGCGTATATAATTGTACATTCACCAATGATCGATAGGCTGAAATGCTGTTCCATCCATATATTTTTGTTCATATATGATTGTTCATGTAGAACAGTCGTTTTAATTAAATATATAAAATAAGTAAATAATGTGCACGTGTTAATAATGCAGAGTAATAAATCAATTATTTATTGATTAAATAGTTCACTAAGGAAAATTAATTATTAATTGTACAGATCTTCTCTACTTTGAACTATATCGAGTAAGTCAATAATATCCAAAGGGATTATGTATCCGTGATCGGTAAAATTTTTAGTATAATAACTTTAAATTTATTAAAGTTTAGAATTTTTCAGAAAAATGAATTTTGTTTCCAATCAGTTTGAAAGTATTATTAATTAATATTGACTAGAAATCGTTCGACAACAATTTCGATCTTGAGATTACACATTTCATGATTATCTGACTGATCCCTGGCAAACATTAAAAAACTTCCACTAACAAAGAAAAAGTATCATTTATCGACATAAAATAATTATTTTTCATTCTTTTTGTAATTACATATATTTAATCAAATTTTTGGACAAAATTTTCTCGTCCGTTCTATCAATTAGTTTTAATAATAAACTTATTCATATTCATTTATCAAACACTTAAATGCTTATGTAAAATATTATTTCACAATATTAATATTTTATATATTAATATAACTAAGGATAACTAAATATTTCGATACCTTTACCACTTAAAGCGTCCATACGTGAGCACATACAATGATGAATTACACAATGCTTTTGCATTCGTCTAGAATGTATCACAAGATTATTCGTATTATTACAATAATGGCTCTCAAATTCGAACATTTATTTATCTTTTATCGTCTTACTATTCGTGTCGACGAGATTCTTAGAAAAAAAATCTTTTAAAGAAAAGAAAAAAATTTTGACCACAGTTTCAATAACTAACCTTTTAAGACATCAGTCATATCTAAAAAATAAAAAATTAGGCGAACAATTGCCAGCAAAAAAGATTGTTGTTATTACAATATTTTTTGACAGTGTTTCACAATTTTATCGAATGGATTCCGACTCGGATCGTCATATTTATAATTACTGCGTGCCTGCATGCGTACGCGCGTGTATGTACTGTCTGTATCAATAAAATTTAGATGGTAAGGGGGAATAATAGAGAAAGAGAGAGATATTCTTGACAACACGAACCATCGTAGTAATCAACCTCTACATTTGAAGCTAAAAACAGTAAGTCAACCGAAACCTTCGCATCTCAATACTTCAGATATATCGTTATAAATTTTAATTTACATGGTGCCTTTTATCATGCATCATCTTCACGAATTCTTCAGGATCCATCAAAAATATTGCATTATCCCAGTAGTTTCGAAAGCTGAAAAATTCCGAGTTGCCATTTTTCATGGCGACCAGTGGGTTCATAACATTGATGATGGTATCCACAATGCAATTTGACCGTTATCATGGGCTGCGTTACGAGAAATGCAACGTAACACGCTCCCGTAATTAGGAACGTAAAACGCAATAATTTTTCACTTGATATAAACCAAATACTTTCAGTATGATACGAGGTAATACATTTCGTCTTTGCTCAAATAAATAACTTTGTAAACAATATACTTGTAATGATTGTATTTATATTTTACGTAGTAACAGCCTAATAACGGTCATATCTATTTCGATACTTTATTTCACTCCTACTCATTATCCCGGGTTTCTTAATGATTTAGATCATCATGAGAACAGGAATAATTTTTAAACAATTTTGATGATCATGTTCTCACTTTAAAATCGGATCTACTGTATATCATTTTAGAATTTTTGAAAGAGATTTTCATTTATCCATAAATTATCCACGAATAAAAATAATATACTTTACACGATTTTTTTCGAAGATAATTTTTCGAAAATTCAATACATTTGATTAAATCTTCGTCCTTAAAATGACAGTTTTTTCCAATTGTTCAAGAATTACTTCTGTCTTCATTGACGGCGTAAATGCTGTTTTCGACAATTTTTGAAGACAAAATTTATTACTGTGATGTTTGTAGTTCTTCATTATTTTTATAGATTAAAAAGATAGAGATTTTATAAGCAATGTGTAGCACATTTGCACGCATTTAGATTAGTATTTCAAGAAAATCTTATGTTCGGATCTAACAAAATTAATGAACTAATTTATTTCATTTGTTTCGTTACACTCTTTATCTCCTTCTTCTTATTTGATAATGTAGTAAGGTATAACAATTCAATCTCTTATATCAATTTCTTCCACTAATGTCTGGCGAGATTTTCGCGGCGATCTGTGATACATCAGCAGTATAAGTTTGTTCGATTATATATGGATATAAAGTATATACATTTGTCGATTATTTTTTCAAAATTAATGAACATATATACCATATATTAGTAAACGTATATATTATATATTATTTTTATTGAAGCTCAAAACACAAGTTCTGTTCCACGTTACCCGCGGCATTTTTTTCCAGCGTTATTTCGTTATGGTTTCCTCTGCGGGAATTCACTTTATATTATTTCAATTACTACTACTATTACCATAATAATAATTAAAAAAAGAATATAATAAATAGAAGAATATACCTACATTAAAGACATCATGACACATATGATGAAGGTAATTTACGATAACAACAGAAGTAGAAATCTGTCATTTTACGTGGTCATTTTACGCACTAACTCTCATCAAATCGTATCCTTGATAATTTCGACACATGACCGCCCATCGATAGATATGTTTAATCCTTTTCGAATATTTAAAAGAAATAATAATTAGTGAACATATTCTTATATATTATATAGTTGTATAAGGATCAAAATACGAACTCATTTCCATATTATATACGAGGTTTTATTCTCTAATTATTTTTAACAAAACACTTTATAAAATCTTGCTTTTATCACAAATTTATATACTAATTATTGTATGCAGTAATTACATTTATTATTCTCCGTATTTGTTGCGAAACATTTCCGTACCGCTGTCCTATCAAGCACAGATTATTGGGAAACGCATTCTAGCATCATAATCTCATACATATGAGAGATTGAAAAGTGAGTTTACAGTCTACTAAACTACTTAATCTAATTTATACAAAACCGATTGTTATGTCGCGTGAAATAAATACAACTTACAAAAATTTTTACATTACCGATACGATAGGCGTATGTTGGTGACACTGTTCCCTGTAGTTTATATTTTACCTATACCAGCCGCTTTACTCTTTGAGCGAAAAGTGATAAACAGCCTAGTAGGAAAAAGAGAGATATGCGTATGTGTTACGAATATTGCGTTTGAAATTTTTTAGTTCTTAGCAATCTCAGAAATTTTTACCAAAACATTACATTAGTATACTGAATAGTAGGATCTCTCTCCCTGTTTCAGTTTTCGTTTCATTCTAATTTCTGTTTAATCAACTTGCACTAAAGTGTCCTAAGAAGTTTCACTTCAAAAAGTAAAATTAATTTTCACATGATATTAATTGTAATATCATGTGAAATGATATTAAATTTATAATAAACAAATAATTATATCTGAATATGGCATTCTCTAAGTAGCCTTTATTTGAAACATGTTTTGCTATGAATAATGGTAGTAATAAGTATTAATAGATATAGAATTGTATATAATATAAATGCATATAAAATAATAGTGCGAAGGATTAAGAAGTACTGTAATATTTACTTTGTAGCATATTGTAATATATGTATGAGACAAAAAACAATCTTACCTGATAATGAATTTAAATCATTGTGTTCGGATACAATCATAAAATATACTTTACATTTTTGTTTATTGCCGTATTGATCGATCGCTTGCCCAACAATAATTAATATGACCAATCAAAATTACCGTAAGGTAGAGAAAAGAAACTTGGCGTACGAGTCGCTTCTAATGGCGTGGCCAATCATTATTAGTACCAATTAAAGAAAAAAATCATACCTCTACGAACCGTAAGTAGCGGGGCTGCAAGAAGTGAATTCTTCCATCTTTTCCCTCGTGTTCTCGAATAAGATAGTTGTTTTCATCAAGTATTCCATAAGAAATTAAATAAGATTAAAGAAGATCTACAGAGGAACGTCGAGTACGTTTTACATTATATCCATCATTACCATTTTATTAAAATTTTACGAATCAATTTAAGTTTCAAGGTGTATCAAGTACTTGTTATGAGTTACATAGGTTATTACAAATACATTATTTCATATAATGTTGCGTTAAACATGTAATAAATTGTTGATGTTATATAATATGAGAAATTAAGATTTTATTAAATTGAATAAAAGACAGATATCTTTTTATGTCTGGTTTATTTTACACATATAATTTTATCAATTTTTTTTATTGCCTATGAGATATGTTTGTTAATCTAATATTTCTATTTGCTAGTGCCTCAAAAGTAACAAATTAGTAAGATTATGTATCATTGATATTATACAGTATTTAATAATTCAAATTATCAGTAATAACATAAGATATATACAATACATTTTTATCATTATCAGGATGTTGATGCCAAAAAACAATCGTGTAGCCAAATACGAATACCTTTTTAAAGAAGGTGTAATGGTAGCGAAAAAGAATTACCATGCTTCAAAGCATCCAGAGTTAGAAACAATTTCAAATTTATTAGTTATTAAAGCATTGCAGGTAAATTATATCTTTAATATTTAATATTGGAATAAATTATCATTGTGTGTGTTCTTTCATTCTTATAATAATTCTTTTATGTTTCTCCAGTCCCTTAAATCCAGAGGATATGTCAAAGAGAAATTTGCTTAGCGACATTTTTATTGGTATTTGGCCAACGAGGTAATTGAATATTTACGTGGATTCTTGCACCAGAGATTGTTCCATCTACGCTCAAGAGACAAGTTAGTCAGAAACTTCAAGACCCAGGCCTGCCGCAGATCCAAGAAGCGAAGCTTCAAGACTGACAGAAGACCGTGCTGATTACAGACGTGGGCCAGGAGGTCTTACTGGACCTGGCGATAAAAATATCGATATTGGTGCAGGTACAGATGACTTAGAGTTCTTTGGTGGTTTTGGATGTGAAAAAGCCCTGTAAATAATTTTTGAAAAATAAAATAATCAAAATCAGACTATTTCTAATTCTTTATATTTCTGATTTCTACTTCTTTACTACTTGTTATTTATATACTTTACTACTTGTTATTTATATACCATTGTTAATATATAATATGAAAACTATATCATCCAAAATATACATATGAAATAGTCGAGAATAATTTGAACAACTCCTTTAATTTGATAACATTCTCCTCATTCCATAAATTGAAATTATTGTTGGAATTCATTTTTGTAAGATAAAGTAGAATGATAAAGTGTACTTATCTATTTTTACATTTGGTAATTATATTAAAGTTTCTTTTTAAATCGCTAACGTGTGTAAAAAACTGTACAATTTTATAACAGTATAATATATTTTCTCTCAAGAGAAAAACTAGTCAACAGTATTAAAAAAAATAGTAAGATTTAGTAATAGATAATTCTGAAACGTTCAAATTAAAATCATTCAATGATTCTAACATTGATATAGGAGAGAGAGAGAGAGAGAGAGAGAGTTTGAAGGCAGAAAAATAAAAGTTTATTTATAAATAATATCTGTTTTCATTTTAAAAATAATTTGGCACACCTTTTTTTTATGATACAATCTTGATGAATAGAAAAGCATTAAGTAAAGTATTATTGTATGAGCTTATTTATCTGCGCTGTAAGTGATGGAAGTATCGAAACGTCTAATATCTTCATTGAATCTTGATACAATGAAAAATTACTTTACGTCGTTAAAAAACCGTTAATGATTTAGGGGAGCCATTTAAACATCGAATTATTTGAAGAAAGAAACTTGGATAATTGTATAATTAAAAAGGAATGGAAATACTGACGTAAGAATTTCCACAAAAAATTGGGTTAAATATATATAATATTTAAGAAAAGGGAAAGTAATAATTCCATAACGATGAACGCTACCTTTTCATTTTAATTTCAAATTACCGAGATAATAAAGAAAAGTGTAATCTCAGATTAAGCGAAATAATTTTAATTTTTTAGTGAAACTGTAAGTTAGATAACATCATTGAAAATGTTACCGACCGCTGATAGATAATTTCTGTTTGTATATCCTCAGTCGTACATTCGACGGATATGTTATCAAAATTTCAATTCAAGTAATTTACTATATTTTACTAAATGTAATATTCTCAACAACCGTTGTTAGAGTAAACTTCTTTTGTGTCGATATCAGATAATGCTACTTATTTATATTGTGACGTTAACAGTTGAGTCTTGAATAGTTGTAGAGTAACCAAAATGCTTGCAGCCTAGCAATTACACCAATCTAATCATGCGGCTCTTTTTCGGTCAATCCTTTCGGAATCTTACATGGGAGGGAGGCTCTTTTTTCCTCTTTTTCCTTCACAATAACGCAGTTAAACTGCGCCAGGAAAGATTTTCTTTAACTTAGTTATTCGATGAAATGATGAGAGAGGCTCCGAATATCATTCCTTGCGTCTATATTTTTTTCATGGGTTCCTACTATTGATCCTTGAATTGGTTCCCTCTTGTTAGCGATAACTGTGGAATAATAGGGCGAAGCGATGCTCGATATTCGACATCCTCCTCTTCTCTTTTACGAATTGATTTATTTGGTATAAAATCGGTGATGGAAATAACAAGATTATAAGTCTTAGGTATCTTAACTACTAATTGTAAAGAACTGAGCTTAGCGACTGACTGTAACGAAGTGATCATAACAACTGATTACAACGAACTGTTGATAACGGCTGCGATGAATTTATCTAGACGACTGCGGATTATAATGACGATGAAGTGTTTTCTGCGCACGCCTCGCCTGCACGCGCCCTCTTGCACAAGTCGTTCTCTCGCGTTTTCCTGTCGTCAAGGACTATAAGCCATTGCGTTACGCTGTTCCTGCATTTACCTCCTTAGTCAATTTTATCTCTGCACGCGTGGCTCTTGGGCTCGCTCCGTTGCCAAGGGTGAAAGAAGTATGACGCATTTGCATTCCTGCATGTACTTTATGTCCTCTTTTGTCTTTCCGTATTTCTTTACTACGTGTCTTATAGATAGTTCTAAATTACTTATTAACTACAAGCTTCAAATGATTATTCTTATTAGAAAGATAGAGGAGAAACAAATGAAAAATGATATCGCTCTACAAGCACACGTACTCATGCCTATAAGAATTTCTCTTCTTTAGTGTCTGTCATACTTTCTGGTTGTCCTACACACGAAGACGTGACGCCTGCCCCCTTAAATAAATCGCTCGGAGTTCGGTGCTTCGTTGACTTAGTACCGAGTATTGCAATTATTTTCTCAAGGATAGGGTATTTCACCGATGTCCTTGCGGTGGGAGTCGGAGTCGCATTGCTTCCTTCTGCTAGCATTGGTTATTTATATTCGACACTTACTTAAAAATTTACTAGTTTTATTGTCGTTCTTGACCTTGTCCTTGTGGCTCCTCGGTGGTCGTTGTCGTCTCAAGTGTAAAAGCAGATGTGTCAATGAACTCCAGATTGCACCTAGCAGGTGTGAATTTCAAACATACACTGAGTGGAGGACGTATCCTCGGATAACCAGATCAACACAAATTTTAATGCCCTTTATTATTATAAATAGTCCAATAACACCGGCACTCTCTGATAGGAACACAAAAAATCCTTCCCACAATTTCGAGAGGGTGTTCTTTTAGTGAGATCACCTCCTAGTAGATTGTAGAATGAGATGGTGTTTGGTGGAACATGGTGTTCAGTTGCTCCTCTCGCTATAGTATTTAGAAGACTAGGTCTTTCTGCTGGGAACATGTTGTGATCCCTTAGATTCTACAGGTCTTGGTGGGAGTAGATTCCGCTCGTCATCAAGTAGTGCATATGGCCAGGAACGACATTATTTGCCATCGTAGACAATCCCGAATATATCAAAGTAAGATATATTAACGTTATTTTAATAATTTTTAATAATTATATAATCGTTTTATTTTATATATTTATTTTTTATCAGATGACTGTACTCAATAGTCCAAATATTACTGATAAGAGCGAAGAATATGAAAAATTTAAACCTTTCGTGGGCAATGGTTTGTTAACTGCGCCAGGTGAAGTATATTTTCTACATTGTTTATTAATACATAAATATATATATATGCATATATATATATAAAAAATATTAAATTTTAGAAAATTGAACAGTAAAAATTTTTGCTCCTTTGTATGCATATACAAATAAATGTATTATATGTATGTCTAGACGAATAAAATAAGTAAAGTATGTAAAGTAAAGTATTGCTTTCCTTTGGATTTTAAGCATCATTATGGAATTGTCATCAAAAATTTTAAATCACGTCTTTCTATTAAAACATACAAAATCGCATATAGATGTATTCATTAATTATTCTATCGTTTTAATGAAAAAATTGGAAACTTCAGTTGGAGAAGAATTAGATGTTTTCCATTATATTTTTCGCTGTACATTGGATATAATATGTGGTAGAATTAAAAATTTTTTATACGTGTATATAATTGACGTTTTTGTTTAAAGTTTATTATAATTTTGTTAAACTTTTTATTGGAAGACGCCATGATGGGTAAGAAAATAAATTTGCTGACAAATCCGGATTGCAAATTAGCTGAATTAATAGAATGGTAATAATAATGAAACTTTTATTTTTGTAATGTATTGTATTTTTTCATCTACTTTTTCAGTGGAATGGTTATAGCTGCACAGAGGATCTTCAAATTATGGTTACATCCGAATATAATTTTTTATAACACTGCTATAGAAAAGAAATATCAGGTGTATTTGTTTTATCTGAATAACTTTACAAACAAAGTATAATTTGTAGAAACATTTTTTAAATTGTATTCCTACTTTTAAAATTTTCCAAATTTTAATATTATATTTTATATATATTGTTGTTTTTTATTCCTAAATATAATCAAAGAAAAAAAGTAATTTATATTGAAAAGTAAAATTAATCGGGAATTGACAGAGGGAAATTTAGGTAAAAATATGAAATATACGTTTAAT
Source organism: Vespa crabro (assembly GCF_910589235.1). Lineage (NCBI taxonomy): Eukaryota > Metazoa > Arthropoda > Insecta > Hymenoptera > Vespidae > Vespa > Vespa crabro. Next base: position 2,892,805 of record NC_060966.1, read on the forward strand.
AAAATTTAGTTTTCAATCATTTCATTTATTAATAATATTAATGAGATTCTTTTTCGTTTTTCAAGAACCAAAGTTAAGGACACTTCTAGATTTTTTATTTGAATTGTCGCACGAATGGGAAAAATATTCGGAGCAAGATATCCGCGATGAAATGAATACAATAATTATAGCTGTAAATCGTATTTATTATTTTTAATTGTAATAAAATTTTTTTTACTAATGACAATTAAGAAAAACTGTATATTACTTTCAGGGAAGCGAAACTTCAGCCACAATCATTAGCTTTGTACTTTTAATGCTTGCTACATTTCCGGATATTCAAGTACGTGTATAATACATTTTCTTAATAATTTGTCATTATGTATTCGACGAAAATTATATTCATATTAACTTCTTATCCTTTCTTCTACATATTCGATTACAAACTACAAAGTATATGAGGAACTACATGAAATTTACTACTCGGATGATCCGAAACATGTTCCAATAACATATAATGATATTAAAAATATGAAACTTTTGGAACGTGTGATTAAGGAAACGTTACGTCTTCGCATATCCAGTTATCGCCCGGAGAGTGACGCAAGATATAAAAGGTATCTTTGAATACAAAATGACTTGTTTTAAGTTCTTTATCATTAATAATATGAATATATTATATAGTAATAATATTTTTTATTAATTGTATTAAATGAGAGAAGGTTGGACTATACCGAAAGGTAGTTCAGCAGTGTTTCTCATTTATAAACTTCCTAGAAGCGCAAAATATTGGCCACGGCCATTAGTATTCGATTCCGATAGGTTCCTATCGGGAAAGAATTGTTTTACATATTTCTTTCTATTTAGTTACGGTCGAAGAAATTGCATATGTAATTACATACTCCTATGGATTATTTTATAATATATTCCAGAAAATTCTAAAATAAAATGCATTTACAATTGATTTTATTTTTTTAGGTCAACATTTTGCTATGCTAAATATGACAACAATCATTGCTACGCTGCTAAGATTTTTAATTAAAATAAATAATCCAATAGGAATTGCAGAAATAGGTTTAAAGATAAGCCTCATATTAAAACCGGCAAAACCAATAAGATTAAAATTTGACAGAAGAAATTAATTAAAACATATAATATATATGCAATACATACATAATTAATATATATATACATAACGAATTCTGTGAAATATAGTATAAAATCTGTAGCAGAAACAAATTATTATTTGTATAAAATAAAAACTGTACAAAAACCTTTCACTAATTATTTCATGTAATTTGATATAATGAATAAATAATTAATATATTCCTCCAAGGTCATTTTTGCTTATTTCGAATTTCTAATAAATTAATATTTTAATACATTCTTTCTCTTTCTTTCTCTCTCTCTCTCTCTCTCTCTCTCTCTCTCTCTCTCTCTCTCTCTCTCTCTCTCTCTCTCTCTCTCTCTCTCTCTCTCTCTCTCTCTCTCTGTCTCTTCCTCATAAATCAGAATACTCGACTGTCACATGTAGAGTCTTATCATGCGATGAAACTAAATAAGGTAAATAATCTATTTTGTTTAAAAATTCTTATCTACAAATTATAAAATATAATGATAAAATACTTCTAGTATGAAATAAGGTAATTATTCATAGGTCGTTCAACCAGACGAATCGAGTGATATTATTCAACGCACGCGACGGGTAAGTGATGGAGTGAAGAGTGAATTCATAAATTTCAATTTTTTGATTCAGTCTTAAATATAATCTTATCCATCAAACAATTACGCTATTCATTACATTTCATTCGTAACGTGTGTGATTTCAGCGATTGGACAAAATATGGACTACCAAACAAGCGAAAAACGCTGTCTTTACGTTGCGTCTATATAAGCTTGGATTGATTATTTCCCTCTCTACTCCGGCGGCTTCGTACTATTTTAGAGAAAGAAAAAAAGAGAGAAAGGGAATGAGGAAGAGGGAATGAGAGAGAGAGAGAGAGAGAGAGAGAGAGAGAAAGAGAAAGAATGCATAACTTATCAAGTATGCAAGCAAAAAACATTCTTTTTTATCGGATTCAGCCGAGGCTGCATATGTAATAGTTGCGTCATACACAACGGAAGTTTATGAAAAAACTATATTATGTAAATTTTGGTATTCTAATCCTATACACATATCCTTCCTTTTAATTCTCATTTTATTTCATATCATCCTCTCCCTCTCTTTCTCTCACATTCTTAACAGGAATTTGTTAATATTATTTATGAATATCAGTTAAAGTATTAGATTTATATAGAGTTGTGTAAATTCTTGCAGGAATACTTTATTTATTCACGAGATTGTTTCCAAACTATCCCGCTAAAGAGCCATTAGAAATTAAAAAATAAATAGAAGATGAGATTTTTTAAATGCTAAAATGATCATTATGTTAAATTAATCATTTCTTTAGGTATTTAATGACAGACATTTTATAACAATTAAATAGAAACTATACAAGTAATGTCTTTTCAACGTATTTAACAATATTAAGAAGAATAAAATTCACTCGTTAATTATACATTATATACGTGTTCTACTCCCTGTTATCATGCCTAGTGTTCTATATAGATAATCATTTTTTTCGCTCTTTTATTCTCGCATTGTCGCTTTTTGCTATCCACATGTACGTTTTTTAGAGCATAGGCCAATGATCTACGTCCGGCGTAAAGTGCTCGCCTAATCTCAGCACGTGAACTGACATTCAATCTTGTGGCTACATTTATTCCTTACGTTTGATTTTATATAATATTCAAACTGTAATCCATAAATTCTAGAAAATGAATTTACTATCGATTTTACATTCTTAGATAAAAAATTCGCAATGCCTGAAATGAAGGTAATAATTGCTATTTTGTTAAAAGGATTTATCATTAAAATACGGCCAGTAAGAATAGAAGAAATTCTGATAAAAATGAACGTTACTACGATATTTATTCTCATTTTTGGATGAATTCAATCTTAATTATATATTTATTCATGTTTTTTCATCAAGCAATTAAATGTTTACGTGACACTTCGTAGTTAAAAATATTTTTATGATGTACAAAAATTTTCTCGCTATATCAATATTTTCTGAGATAAGTAGCCATTTCCGTATCCTCTCCACTTACAGCGTCCATACGTTGAATGAAACGTTACTCAATGAATTTGCATTCATCTAGGCTATATCACAAAAATATTCATATTATTACAGTAACGGTCCTCCTATTCTAAGATCCATTCATTTTTTATTGTCTTATAAGTCGTAGCGATAAAATTGCTAGAAAAAACCTAATTAAGTACAGAAATAAATATTCTGGTTACAGTTTCAGAAATTGACCACTTGAGATCATTGTGGGTCATATCCAAAAAAAAGTAGATGAATAAAGTTTAGAAGAAAAGTCGGTTGCTATTATAATAAATTTGCAAGAATTCCGTTTTTGTTAAAAGGAATATGACTCGGTCTATCGTATTAAGAAATTTTGCGTGTCTGGATCCGAATGCGTGTATCAATACTGTCTGTATCAATAAAAGTTAGATGGAGTGCAAGGAATGAGAGATAGAGAGAAAGAAAAAGAGAGACGTTTTTGACCTCAAGGAATGATTCGATACTAATTTAAAATAGTGTAAACTTATTATTGAGAAAAAATGTTTATTGTTCGAAAATAGCAATATCTTACTCCTCATACTCTTAAAGAAATAATATATCTCAAAAAAATTTATCTTTTTTCCAAAATAAATAAAAAAAATATAAATGAAATTAATAAAAAAAAATATTTTATGATATGATTTAGGGTCCATTGGTATATAACAGTTTGAGAGTCGTTCTGTATCTGAACATTTATATATGATCGATCACTGTACGCGAATGAACCGATTCTTAAGTTAACAATTCATCATTTATGATTGTCTACGGTCGCCTCTACAAAGGAGCCAACATGAAATTATTTAACCATTTTGGTCGAAATATCCTGGTGCGTACACGACCAATAAGCATCATATCTTCCCTTTTTAAACTTATTATTCTTCCATGAATCCGACCCATTCTTTTTCACTTTCCTTATTTTATTACCGTCTTCGCTGATAACCCGAGAGAAGCCATCGTCGAAATCAACTCTCTAGTTTGAAGTTAAAGATAGTAAGTCTTATTGGTTAAATTAGTCATGTCTCACTCGAATGTAGCTAGCACAATTTAACGATACACAATAACGAAACGTGAATACCGAAACCTTCGTATCTTAATAAACCTTCGTATACCTTAGATATATTAGATATATCGTTATAAATTTAAATTCATAAATTGCTTTTTATCGCACATCTTCTTTCGTCCTTCAGAATCCATTACAGACATTGCATTATCCCAAGAGTTTTCAGAAAAATGGCAAAATAAAAAATTAATTTTCATGGGAACAACCAAAATATTCCAATTCTTGAGTTGCCATTATTCATGGTGACCAGTATCTTCGATAATTTCGATGTATGACCGCCCATCGATAGATATATCTAACCCTTCGGAATTTGAGAAATTTTCAATATAATTTTTCTGCAACTCCAACTCATTTTTACTATGAGATACCAGCAATTCCAGAACTTTTCGCCAGATTGATAACAATTATCATATGCCAAAATATCTACCGTCATGTATAAAAATACAAAGTTATTTATTGATGCTAACGTTGACAATAGTTTTACCGTTTTATATTACAAAATCACCGCAACAATGACAACGGAGTGCAAAAACTAAAAAAATAACATATGTGATGAAAAATACCAAACTTTTTCTTTGTTTTCATGTGCTATAGCCACTTCTTGACTACCACTTTATGATCGTTATGCATTTGTTTCCATACTGTTTTTTACTCATCATCAGTTGAACCTAACTGTCTTTACTATTATAATATAAAATGTATTAATTCTAAAGCTATCAAATGAGCCTTTCTAAACTTTCTGACGGAATTTCTTACACATAACGTTATCAAATCGCCATTTGACTTTACAACTTTTGTTATTATTTACATCCAATGTATTTATGTCTCTCTTATTCTTTTTTCTTTTTTTCTTTGAGAAATAAATGACGTACCTACTAAAACGGTTCCCGTTGCAATAAAACACATGGAATAATTTTTTGGTATATATTATCATACTTATTTGCAGATCTAATTTTTATAAAGTTAATGAGCACATCACTAATTGCAAATTTACTAGATAGAAAAATCATTATCGTTGGAACTATTCGTGGAAATAAAAAAGTTTTACCAAAATTCGTAAAACTGTTGGATAATTGTATACCATATTTCTCAAAAAATCTGTACAAATTGGATCATTGTATACATAGAGTTTACTAGTAAGCCAAATAAAAAAGTGTTTCTAATATGCCCAAAATGTAAATCTATAAAAATTGAGAAAAGTGATAATTTTTGACACAATCAGATTCTATAATACTATAATAATACTGTAATAAATCCGGTTTTGACATGACGGATCAGATAGCACGAAAGTACCCCATAAAATCGAAATTTCGAAGACGGCCTGTGTAGATCTTCTTTAACATTCTTGATTTAGCCGGAATAAATTCGTGGATTTTATATAAAGAAGCAATCCGGGAAAAATTTGTACTTGTAACAATTTGTACTTCAATTGGCTGAAAAACTTGCTGTCGATTTACAAGATATGCAACACAAAGAATAAGAAGATATATAAGGAAAGTCAATAAATGTAGGCCCATGTGTGAGAAAAAAATGTCAAGTAAGATATTGCGAAGGAAACAAGTCTACAAAGATTTCTTTCAAATCCAAAAAATATGTGTGTTATTCTATTATCGTAAATATTGTAAATATTAATATATAATGTTAGGTTATTTATATGTAATAGTAGTATAAATGCAAAAAATTTATTTTGATTTCTTCATTCAAATATATTAAACAGTCATATTCAGTACGTACCAGTTAATAAGTCAAATAACTTGAAAAATTTTAAAAAACTTTTGTTTTTCTGTTTTCGCTATACATGCATGTACTTTGGTTTATTCGTCTCATTATACGTCATAATACTCAAAATAAATGCAATATTTTTCAAACTTTTCTTGTTAATAACGTTTTAATGAACGATAACCGAAGATTAAGTTATAAGGTAGGTGAGCTCTATAATACATGTCAAGATCAAGGTCATCGGAAATGTATCCACTCATTTTCATTTTTACCAAAAATAAATCAAGAAATATTGAAGCAAACCTGCAAGTCCCTGCTGGCAAAATATACTCCAAATCTTCAAAATATTGTCGAACAATAAATATCTGATTTTACGATCGGTTCCATTTTTTATTTTCAGAAAAATCAATAAAATTGATGCAGCAATTAGTACTCCAAGCATAGCTATCCAAATAGACTGAGTGGAAGTCTATAAAAATAACAGTTTTATTATTCATGAAAGTTAACACATGAAAAAACAAGAAATAACAAATTTGACTGCAAATTTTCTTACTAAGAGGTAAGATGATTTAAGATGATTTCCAATGTAAAATTTAGAGTGACATAAAGTTCTCCTAATATTCTACCGATTATACCGTCTTATTCGCTATCCTTGTTTATAGTTATGAATGAAGAATTCTAAAAAAGAAAAAAAAGCAAGGAGAAAGCAGAGACAAATTTTGTTAAGCAAAAAAAGACATAAATATTTTACCTCAATCATAACAGCTTCCATAATTAAATTCTGTAAATTATCTTTGATAAAGAAAATCTGGAACCACATTTTATTGATTCCTTTCTCTAAGCTCCAAATTGCTACATCATTAATCTCGATTTAATGCGTATTGACCGAATACCATTCTCGTAAAATGTTTTCCGTACCAAAACGGACCAACATTTCAGAGTTGAATTTTAAATGAAATATATTACCTGGTGGTTTGTGACAATAGTCGGAATCACTTTCCTTATAAATGAATTTCACTTGCTACACAGCTGATGTCAAACGTACTTGTTGCTAATGAAAACTCATTCATAGCGTTGTAATTAGAGATCACCATTATATAATACAGTCGTATAATTCGGTTCAAGTAGTTCCTGGAATCGAGAGAAATGCAAATTCGTGCTCGCAACCTTTTCACAAAGTGCTCGCCTACATTTGAACATCGTTGTTGTCATTTCACAAAACATCATTTCAATGGCACAAACAATGCCATTTTTTTCGTCTGTTGATTGAATAATTCTAATGCTATTATTCAATTTTAACGAATCGATAATTATTCAATAAAATGAATAATTGTCTATCCGACAGTGGAAGAAGTTCACGCGAGACTGAATTTTTTAACTATTAAAAGGATCACGTCCTTTATTATGATTTTCGTGTAGATTGGAAGTTACGTGTGCGTATTTGTGCGGAGAAAATGATTTTATCTTTTTATGTAATTGTATTAGAATCGTTGATTTAATAGCAGATCTTGCGTTTAAGAAAATACGTCTATATTATAGATAAATAATACGAATAATAGATCGTATTCTGTTTTTTCAATATTATTCAAGTTTTGCTTTAGCCATCCTACGCATACATCCTACAGGATAAAGTGTAGGAAGGGAGAATATACTAAAAATAATGAACATTTCCATGATCCCTTTTTATCTTTACGTGATCTGCGCGTCAAACTAGCGGCCAGAATATAAATTTTATATCATATTACATAAATATATGTAAATCCATGAATGTACATACGTAACATAGTTACTGAAAATTTATCATAATAAGCCATACAACGAGCAATGGCAAGTTGATAAGTACTGTCGGGAACGAAGCTCTCCAATGAATCAAATAGTAAGACACGAATGACAAATGTTAGAGAGTTTATCAAAGCAGCGACTTAAATTAAATCAATTAAATTAATAATAAATTAAATTATTAAGCGACAAAAAAGATGATAATCAAAGAAATATAGAGAGATATGCTATTCGTAATGAAGACTTATCAGAGAAATATACATGAAAGGAATAATTTGATTAAATGTATCTATTAGAAAAATGAAGTTCAACGCAAATCGAGTAATATTAAATCAGACCAATAAGTCCTTCTTGGCAAAATACATCCCAAATTTACAAAAATTTATTAACGAATAAATATTTTATTTTACGATTGCTTTTACTTTTCATTTTCAGAAAATCAGGACAACCGATGAAATAGTTATTACCTCTAACATAGCAGTTCAAACGGAACAAGTTAAAATTCAGAAAAGTAAGAATTTTTTAATTTATATAGTATCTTGAACGGCAATGAAGTATTTTCAACCAACGCCATTTTTTCGTCTGTCGATTGAATTATTATTGAACTATTTTACAATTTGAACGAATCGATGACTATTAAGGAAACTGAACATTTGTGTATCCGATAGCGGAAGAAGATAATAAGACATTAAATTTTTAAATTATTAAAAGGATTGTTTTCAGGTCGTTTATTATGATTATCGTGCAGATCACGCAATGTTCGTGTGCGTATTAGTAAAGAGAAAGTAATTTTATATGTTATATATATATATATATATATATATATATATATATATATATATATATATGTAAAGAAAGTATACTTTCTTCAGGTAGATTTGTCACGCGTCTCATGGCCCGCCCTTCCTTTGTTTTTGTTATCTACAAATTCTTTTGTTACCCACAAATCGAGCCGTTAAGATTTGGGGAGAGAAACTGGCAGTAAAAAATAGAACGAAGACGAGAGAAGTAGTACGAGAATAAAATATAAAATTTAACAGAGTGAACAATAAACGTAAATTGTCGTTTCTTTGTTCACAGAGAAACATATTTCCGTTTGTCACTTCACCTTTATTAAAACGAGTTAAAATAAAAATTAAGATATTATATATATATATATATATATATATATATATATATATATATATATATATTTATATTCTATATCTTAGCCTGTATAGATTTATTATCTATCAATTAATAAACCTTCTTTTCTTTTACTTTTTGTGTTGTTACTTTATCTTCCATGATGTTTAAATACACCGATACACAAATATGTACTGGCACATATATGTGTATACATATTTATATTCGTTTTGTTAATGTATCTGCATACGTATATACATATTCCACGTTTATATTCTTGTATATAGGATGGTGAAATGTTGACAGAAATTGCTCAAATATCATTTCCATTGAAATATTTTAACAGACATTTTGATCGATAAAATTGAGACAATTACTTAAAAAAATGATTTACGACCACGACACTTTTCAGTAAATATATGTGAGATGCAAGATTATAGCATTAGTTAGTTCTGTGTGTCTGTATATGAGATAAGTCGCTCGATGGTCGAATGAAAATATAATCTATTCCTTGTGAGGTGCATTTGTTTATAAAAAGATGGGAGAGGACAGAGGTATTGGGAGTGAGAATAAAAGGGAAGTGCATCTTGAGTGACAAATAAGTCAAAATAACGAAAGGGACAAAAAGAAATATGAAATTCTGAATGCATATGCTTAAATGTGTATGGGTAAAAGAAATGCTATGAAGTAGACCTGAGAAAAAGGTTAATGGAGGACAGTCTTGACTAGATCAGCCAAAGAGTAACGAGAGAAGGTCTTAAGCAGACGAAATGAAGAGTAAATAGAACGTAAAGCGGTCTTAAATAGAACGACTTAAAAGTAAAGTAATATATAGGAAATAGTTATACCTAAAAAATTATAGTAGTGATTAAGAATATATGACAAAGCGACTATACAAATTTGTTTATATCATTAATTAAATAATATGTTTCATGTAAATTTATTATATAGTCAGAATTAACAGATGGAGATGAAAAAATAACCTTTCAACGAAAATATTTATTCAAGAAAAATTTTCCACTAGATATGTAATATGAGAAAATCACTAAAATTATTTCATTGTATAATATATAGGTATATATATATATATATATATATATATATATATATATTACATAGATGCATATTATTATAATATATTTTGTACACTAAACATAATATGTATAACATATAATAAGATACATCCGTGTGCATATGTGTCTATGTGTGTATTACGGGTTTCTTCGTAACGTTTGGTACAATGGAGAATTTGATCTGTTAATAAAACCATATTGACTTCAGAACAATAGAAATATATATTTATTAAAAATTTCGAAGAAATGTAATTCAGTTATGCGAAACTTAAGTTCGAATAATACAAAAAATGAAAAATAAAATCTCTTTTAATTATTAAATACATAGATATACCATATTTTGTGCTAGTACAAAAACCGAAACAATTTTAAAGTATTAAAATCTGTGTATATATATTCGATAAATAAAGAAAATATATTATATACACGTCTATATCTACAATATAAAGAAAATGTTCTGTTTCAATTTAAAACTGTTATACACAAGTATGTAAGTAATGCAAGGGCTCAAATATTCATACGCGTGTTTCTATTTCATTAGGAGATTATAATCAAAACAGAAAGATTCATTAAACCTAACATTTCAGTTGTAGATATATGTGTATGTGTTGTACAATATTTGTGCACTTTAATGATTCGTGTAATCTATTGTAATATTTCTAATAATTTTCATCTGCTTTACATAAAATCTTGACGATTGAATCGACGGAATATGATGTATCGTTGAGAGTTTCTTCCCTTTACGCAGAAAAATACACTTTTCTATGGTCACAATACAAGTACTCAAAATGATATCTATTGACCAGAAGAAAATAAACGATATTATGGGGTCTGACCACCCAAGAAGTTTGAAAATATCCATTTTTTTTTGCACTTTTATTAACTAAGTTTCGCGAACGATTTAAGTCATATCCGGTATTAAAATTCGAAAAATTAACGGAGTTAACGGTTTTTCTAGATAGAACAGTTGGCAGATGCGATCGGTAAATCACGCGTTTCGATACGTACGTACTCAGTGCAGATGCTTGTTCTATTGTGTCCTTCCGTATGTGTACGGAATGTTACGATTTGTCGCCGTTTTTTCTATAATCAGTTGTGAAGCGTTCTATTAATAATTGTGATGCGTAAGGCATGCAACGGTGACGTGAAGTTCATGAAATCAAGCATCCGTGGATGTTAGTGCATTACTGGATTACGAGGATTTTCTTTGCTTTACGGAGTATCGACGATTATTGAGTATAGCTCAGGCAAAGTAATAGATTTAATAGTTAAATCAATGTCGATATTAAACTTAATGCATCTACAAGTCCGGTATCGATGGTATGAATTGTGCATGAAAGTTAAGAAACACCGTTGCGATACCTTGGAGATCTGAGCACAAGGAAATACGATAAACGTTCGCCAAACACGCAAATCATCTCAGAAAGGATTTCAAGATGCTCATTATACTGCTGAAGAAACATCATATCAGCCAGGAATCACTGATTAAAAGTGAGCAAAAAAATCACTTTATCACCCAAATAACCGGATATTTACTTTCTTTTGCATTTTTCTCGAAATTACAATTTTCGACCTAACTGCAAAGAAATCTCGGAAAATACCGGACTGATTGTTTTGAAATTTAGATACAATACTCTCAGATACATTATCTATAAAATAGCATTCGATTTTTATGATACATTAATCATTTTTTTAATATTAATTATTTTGTTGTCAAATTTTTATGCAAAAGAAGTATTTCTGAAGATAAAACAAAATCCGTACGCTATTTTATAGTCACAACATTCACAAATAAAAAGATATATTCTTTTTCAAAAGCGTTATTACATAGATCTGTTTTCGATCAGTGATGCGTATTCCGAGGGAGAACCTCTGCGGCATCAACTGCAGCGCCGCCATTTCTTAATATTTTTAATATAATTTTTCTATGAAAGATTGTTTAATCCATAAACTAGCATGTGGCCAAAAAATATTCGTTTAATACATTTGAGTTTATAGATTTTTAAAAATAAGTTCATTTTTCGAGCGTTCTGGATCTTCAGACTACTTAATTTGCGGAAAAGCGGTGAACGGTATTTATTGAAGATCTTCAACGGTTCCTGAACCTTGTGTAGCTCCTCTTATTCATCGAAATCAGTCGACCTACTACTTTGACAATGAAAGGAAAAGACGGACGGTGGACAGATCCTCCGTATTAAGCAACCATCATTGCTAGTCCAGTGCAAAAGCGCTTCTGAATGTGCTCTCGTAATTGCACCTTTACGAAGTAACAGTTTTCTTGGAGTTATTATGCCAGCGGCGTAATAAATATAATATAAACATTTTTTCTTATCACAATGAACCTATATCAGGAATATTGTTAATCATACACGAAATTATAATATATTTTATTAAGTATATTTGTTAATAATAACTTCATTTCTATTAAATCGTATAACAATTAAAGGGATCTTAATCTTACCAAGGATTAATTTATTAATAAATAAAATTACTATGATTCCATTCAATAATATATTATAGAAATGGTTAAAACAAATTCATTAGTGTCACAATTTTGCTTCAGAAAACTGTTTTATTTACAGACATTGAACATACTAAAAGCGTAGCGTGATAGAATCGAAATTTTAACAATACTCAGTGCAGTTATGGGCAATTTTTCTTCATCTATCATCAACTTTATTATTTTTTTCGCAAGTGGATTTTGCGATTTCTACAAATAAATATATTTCTTAGTCTTTCTGTACTTCTGTTTTCGTACAAACATATGTATGCATTGAATAACTTAAGTTACACATATGTACATTTAATGATGTTTCTATCATACTTACTGCAAACATATCATAAGATGATCCATGAAAGACGGCAAGTTGATAAGTACCGTCTTGAACGAAACTCTCTAATGAGTGAAAGGGTAAGATACGGATAGGTGACGTTAAAAAACTTATCAAAGTTGCTGAATATGCAGCCCATAAAACGGTAATTAGAAGAAATATAGAGAAGTATGTTATTCTTAACGAAGATCTATCAGAAAAATCTACAAAGAAAGAATACTTTGTGGAAATATAATTATTAAAAGAATCAAATGAAACGTGAAACAAGAAACTTCGAATCAAACCTGTCAATCCCTGATGACAAAATATACCCCAAATCTCCAGAAAATTATCGGACAATAAATGTTCTGTTTTACGAACGTTCCTATGTTTTAATTTGAGAAATGCCACTAAGATCGACGCAGCAATTAACAGTCCAAACGTAGCAATCCAAACGGAATTAGTGAACGTCTATAAAAGTAACAATTTTATACATAATGAATCCATGCAAAATAAAACAATAAAAAATTTTATTGTAAGTTATCATACTAGAAAATACGATGACCATTTAACCGCAAATGTTTCTGGTTTACGAATGAAAAGATAGTTTTTGGAGATGAAAATAGGAAGGGTGAAATCAACAGCATTTAATCTGTCATTGTTAATAGAAAACTCTGCAAGAGCAATGTCAGCACATCCAGCATGTACTTCTGCAATTGCTCCAGACCAAGTTTTTTCTTTTGGATTCCACCTTCCATATTCTTCCATTACAGAGACAATGTCGAAAGTAAAATTGAGAGCAGCACTAAGCTCATTTAATATTTTACCGAATAAGCCATCTAATTCTCCATTCTTCTTTATGTTAACAAATGTTGTCTCCTAAAGGAAAAAAAAAGTAAAAAGAAAAAAAAATGAAGTTAAATCTTTTTTAATATAAAATAGAGTAAGCGTTACTCTAAAATGCTTTACCTTGAGTGCAACAGCTCTCATAACCAAACCCTGTAAATTATATCTTCCTTCGTAAAGAAAATCTGGAATTAATTTAATAATTCCTTTTTCTAAGCTTCACGTTGCTATATCATTGATCTCGATTAGATTCGTATCGACCGAATACCATTCTCGTAAAATATTTTCCGTACCACAACGAACCAACATTACTGAGTTGAATCTTTAATGAAATATATTACCTGGTGGATTGTAACAATAATCGGAACTATGTCCCTTGTAAATGAATATCACTAGCCACACAGCTAAAGACATGTCAAAGGTACTTGTTGTTAAAGAAAACTCATTAATCGCGTTGTAATTAGGGATCACTACGATGTAATACGTTCGTGCAATTTCTTTTACGTAGTACGATGATTCGTGCAATTGTGAAAAGTGCAAGTTTGTGCTCGCAATACCTTCCTGAGAAAGTGCACGCCTCCATTTAAACATCATCGTTGTCATTTCCATTTCTGAGAATCATGAAAATAAATATGATAGAAACGAAGAAATGAGAATGAAAAATATCTTTACCTTTTATCGATTCGGCATATAAAAATACTACAGATTTCCGTCCGTATAATTTGCAAATATCTATGAGAAATGGAGTTTGTTCGTCGCTTATAGAATGAAAGTCAGACGAACTTGCGGTCTTCAGAAAAAAAAGAAAAAAAAGAAGAAACATTTTCAATGACACAACCATCGCCATTTTTTTGTTTGTCGATTGAATAATTATAGTGCTATATTTCAATTTGAATGTATCAACGACTACGTTCTAAAGAAAACGGGAAAATTTCAATCCGATTACGAAAGAAGGTCGCACAAGACTACAATTCTAAACTATTGAGAGAATTAATGTGACTTAGATTATAATGAATATCGTGCAGATCGGAAGTCACGCGATGTTCATATGCATATTAGTCAGAAGAAAATGATTTTATCTTTACTGGTATTGATTTATCCTTAATCGATTTTGCTTGTCTTCATGTGTCTCTGAAGACCAAAAACATTTTTAAATATTTTAAATGAGGGATATTGGAATATCCTGCTTACAGTTTAGACTTGGCTTCGAACGATAACCACTTTTTTGCTAAATTTAGAGAGTTTTTGGAAGAATTATTTTCCCAGAAAATAGTGATTTAAAACGTGGTGTGCAACGATGTTTATTTATATCTAAAATGTTTACAAAAAATCATTTAACGAAAATATTTCTATTCGACAAGATCGAAGATGATACTTTAAGAATATTTTTGAAAAATTTGATCGAATAATTTCAAAAGTACACAAAGTTACAGTCGCTTGAAATGGAATTTGTCGAGCTTCGTAACTGGCAGATGAATAGTTCGTTATTATCGACTGGCCTGTCTTTGAAAAATTAAAAGAAATTTCTACCTGAATATTGTAATTTAGTGAATATATTCAGATGAGTTTGAATGTTCAGTCATTCGCATTTGACCGCAATTTTCAAAATGAATCCATTGATAATTACAAAAGAAGAAAATAATAATTTACAATATAGCATAGTGTCTAACAATGGTTAAATGATTTTGCAACGAAAATATATGTTGAAAGTATGAAAAAAACTCATCCGATGTTTAAATAAAAGTATAAGTACAGCGAACGTATTACAAAATAATTATGTATATATTTACAAATAAAATGATGTTATAAATATAGAATACCTTTTAAAATATATTTATATTGTCGTCAATTCAAACGGCTATTGTTTTTTAAATGACCTTCGTATATACATATATATGTATATATATAAGCATTATATTTTAATAATACCTTAGCCGCAAATGGGAGCGTACCGTAAAAAATTATTATAGTTGGTTATAAATATGTTTAACGAAATATGCAAATTTAATTCTAACATTAATTATATAATATATTTCATGTAAATTTAATTTAAAATTTGTATGAATATATACAATAAAAATATCCTATTATGCGGTAATCATTTCACATCAATTATTCGTTGCAGATGTAATATCGAAAAATCTAATATTTTTTAAATATTTTCATTCTATTATACCTATATATTATACGATGAAATTGTTTCAGGAAGATATGATTTTCTGATATTACAATTGTAATGGATATGAAATGAATAAATTCTCAAAGAATACAATTACGTTTTCGTTGTATCTGTTCAAACAGAATGTAAAATAAATTTACACGAAATATGTTATCTCATTAATGTTAAAATCAAACTTGTATACTCTGTATTCCTATCATTTAATCGATATTAATTTTTTACAATAAGCTCCCTTTAAATCATAAGGAGTAATTAAAATATAATGCTTATCTATACATTTTAACAAAGGTATACTGAAAAGTATTATCCAATTTGTAATTACGGCGAAACAAATGTATTTTCAAAAGTTTTGTTTATTTGAATCTTCTCAATATTTAACAACTCAGCTATTTTCTACTATAATTGTTGCAACTATTCAAACACTAAAAGCAACAGTCTTCTTGGAGTTATTATGCCAGCGGCGTAATAAATATAAAATAAAAACTTTTTCTTATCACAATAAGCTTATATCAAAAATATTTTTATTCATACATGAAATTGTAATATTTTTGTATTAAGTATGAATAAAATTATTATAATTCCGTTATAGAATCCTATAATCTATTACAGAAATGGATAAAAAAAATTCATTAGTGTTACAATTTTGCTTCAGAAAACTGTTTTATTTACAGACAATGAACATACTAAACATAAAAACGTAGCGTGACAAAAACGACATTTTTAATAATACTCATGTCGACAAGTATTCAGTATTAAAGAGACAGACATGAAATTTCCGATAGTTAAATCATAATAGCTGTTACATTAATGTATGAACGATCGGGTTAGGATTCTCCGTACATTTATTGATTAAAATTGCTTCGCCATCAACCTATTAAGTGATTGTCAGGTATTATATTATGATTTATTATTATATTATATATTATTATTTGAAAAAAAGTGACCAAAGAAGAATTAAAAAAATAAACGTTTCGCTGTACAAAGTGGAAGTAAATTAAATTTCAAGACTATTTTAGTGTGATTTTACATGTAAGATTCGATAGAGATTTGTTAAAAAAACCTGAGGAGAAACTGACTTTTAACTTGTAATTCAAAGTTAAGTATTCGTGTGCAACATATTCTATTCGTCATGAGGATAAAGAATTTCAAAGGAATCATTAGTGGGAACTCAACGTTCCCTTGCAAAATAATTTTACATAATGATTACATTAACAAATAGATATAAAATTGAAAATGCATGAAAAAGCAGTAGGAAACCACATATTATCTTCTAAGAAATGTATTGAAATTTAATAAGAATTAGTGAATAGTGATTGCATCTAGAAGAAACGTCAAATCAACATAATTTTCAGCGTAATTTTTAGTAAATTTTAGAACAATGAATTGGCTATCCAAATTTAATTTTCTAATCCATTAGAAAATTTTAATCTGAATATAAAAATTCATTGAGCACATATATTATTGTTGCTATTTTATGTAAATACATTTACTATTTACATAATTTTTTGCAATATTTCTAATAACTTTTTTCCTCCGTAGATAAAATTCTGACAACTTAATCGACGGGATACGATTTAAAATCGACATAATCTTCCTTTTATACATGAAAATACATTTTTCTATGATAAATATACAAATACTCAAAATGATACCAATTAACATAAAAAGAATAAGTGATATTACGTCGGTTAGGAGAACCGGTTGGTACTTGATCATGTCATTGGTTTTCTTTGTAAATATCGTTTCTTTTAAACGATTAATCATACCATTGTGGAGAAATCTCAGCAATCTAAAATAAACTAGTGCATTAACGTACGATAATTAAAAATTTACATTATTAGATTCTTGTGTTCTTACTGAAAATTGATGACGTCGGTGAATGAATTGTGCTTAGATAAAATTATAGCAACACTGTTCACATCTCCTGTTTCAACACATATAAGATTACATGGTATTATATTACCTATACTCTTTTGCATATCGTCAAATGTGTAAAAAGCTAATTTTGGATTTTTACAAATCTGGAATTAATTAACGGATATTAATAATAAAACTGTGTAAAAAAATCTAACGAAACTAGCAAACAAGAGTTCAGGAATGTATTCGTCATATATACAGGAGAAAGTATTAATATGAGTTCGGAACTGCTTAATTTTGGAATTACAAGTCTTTTAAGTAAGATCTTAGAGATCTCCAAATTAAATTTATTTGCTACAATTATGATAGATTCAATATTTAAATAATAAATTTCAACATTAATAATGTTGAATATTAAATATATTCTGTATAAAAAGAAATTGAATAGACGCGTAACATATTTGTATATAATGTAACAAATATTTTAAATTTAATTCCAGCAAATAAATTAAACATTATAGCAGTACACTAATTGTAAGATTAAGAGCAATATTCTTTCTCCTCTCCCATATAAATAATATGTTCCCGAAGGTTTACACCGTAGATTCTTTATAGCCTGTTTATGTAAATGTCATTTCTATTATATATATATAGTCCCTCGTACCATATTAAATCCCTCAAGAGCAGTTAAAGGTAATTTTTTCTCTTCTAGCATCAACTTCATTAATTTCTTTGCAATCGGATTATTCGAATTCTACAAATAAATATATTTTTTTGTTGTCCTGTACTTCTTTTGCATACTATAACGTAGGTCATATACATATACATACAATGACGTATGTATCATACTTACTGCAAATTTATCATAATAAGATGTACCACGTAAGACGACAAGTTGATATGTACCATCTTGAAGAAAGCTCTCTAATGAATCAAAGGGTATGATGTGCATAACGGTTGTTAAAGAGCTTATCAAAGCCGCTGAATAGGCGGCCCAAAAGACAATAACCAAAAGAAATATAGAGAAGTATATTATTCTTAACGAAAAACTACTCGAAAAATCTACAACAAAGGAATATTTTATGGAAATATAATTATTAAAAAAAAAAAAGAAATAAAATATAAATCAAAAAATATTGAATCAAACCTTCGATTCCCTGTTGACAAAATATGCCCCAAATATCTAGAAAATTATCAGATAATAAATGTCCTATTTTACATATATTCCCACTTTTTATTTTGATAGAAATCAATAAGATCGATGCAGCAATTAACAACCCAAACGTAGTAATCCAAACTGAATTAGTGAAAGTCTATAAAAGTGACAATTTTATGATTGATGAAGGTTAATCTATGCAAAATAAAATAATAAAAAATTCGAACGCAATCGTACTGAAAAGTAAGATGTCCATTTAATCGCATGTCTTTCTGGTTTCCGAATGAAGAGACAATTTTTGGAAGTGAAAATAGGAATTGTGAAGTCAACGGAATTTAATCTCTCATGGGTAATGGAAAATTCTGCAAGAGCAATGTCAGCACGTCCAGCATGTACTTCTGCAATTGCTCCAGACCATGACTTTTTTCTTGCATTCCATCTTCCATGCTCTTCCACTTTCGAGACAATATCCAAACTAAAATTAAGAGTAACAGAAAGTTCTTTTAATATTTTACCGAATAAACCATCTAAATCTTCATCCTCCTTTACTCTTACGAATGCTGTATCCTAATGGAGAAAAGAAGTAAATAGGAAAAGAATGAAGTTAAATCTTTTTTAGTAGAAAATAGAAAAATTATTTAGACAAAAATATTTTACCTTGAGTGCAACAGCTCTCATAACCAAACCCTGTAAATTATATCTTCTTTCGTAAAGAAAATCTGGAACTAATTTAATGATTCCTTTTTCTAAGCTCCATGTTGCTAAATCATTGATCTCGATTAGATTCGTATCGACCGAATACCATTCTCGTAAAATATTTTCTGTATCACAACGTACCACCATTTCGGTGTTGAATCTTAAATTAAATATATTACCTGGTGGATTGTAACAATAATCGGATCTATGTCCTTTGTAAATGAATATCACTAGCCACACAGCTAAAGACATGTCAAAGGAACTTGTTGTTAAAAAAAACTCATTAATCACGTTGTAATTAGGGATCACTACGATGTAATACGGTCGTACAATTTCTTTTACGTAGTACGATGATTCGTGCAATTGTGAAAAGTGCAAGTTTGTGCTCGCAATACCTTCCCGAGAAAGTGCACGCCTCCATTTAAACATCATCGTTGTCATTTCCATTTCTGAGGAATATGAAAATAAATATGATAGTAATGAAGAAAAAAGAATGAAAAATATCTTTACCTTTTATCGATTCGGCATATAAAAATACTACAGATTTCCGTCCGTATAATTTGCAAATATCTATGAGAAATGGTGTTTGTTCGCCGCTTATAGAATGAAAGTCAGACGTACTTGCGGTCTTCAGAAGAAAGAGAAAAAAAAGAAGAAACATTTTCAATGACACAACCAACGCAATTTTTTTGTCTGTCGAATGAATAATTATAGTGTTATTTTTCAAATTGAATGTGTCAATGAATACATTCTAAAGAAAATGGGAAAATTTCAATCCGATTACGAAAGAAGGTCGCACAAGACTGAGATTCTAAACTATTTAGATAATTAATATGACTTAAATTATAGTGAATATCGTATAGATCGGGAGTCACGCGATATTCGTATGCATATTAATGGGAAGAAAATGATTTTATCTTTACTGGTATTGATTTAGTACCGATCGATTGATAATTATCTTTTCATTTGCCTCTCTTGTTGCATTTTTTCTTTTCTTCTATATGAACATATGTGTGTGAGTGCATATATATACATATACACACACACACACACACACACACACACGCTCACACACATGGCTATATATATATTTTACTTTTCACGTATTTATATACGCACATTACACGTTTATATTTTTCTGTATACGATAATAAAATTTTAAAGGAAATTTATTAAAATGGGATAGTTGAAACTTCATTTTCATTGAAAGGATCTAATAAATACCCTTAAAGGTATAAACAAGGCAAGTACTTAAAAATGATTTACGACTAGTACAGTTTTAGGCAAGAATATACGAGTCTTTATAGAGAGAATATATGTCTTTTCTTATAAGTAATATCCGTTTAATTGTAGAAGCTATATAATGAAATTTGTTATTAAGGATATCTTGGATCATCATTAGATCTATTGTTCGGGACATTTTTCTTTTCGTCGAGTTCGAATTACAGATGTAAATACATCCTTTAATTTTTCCTGTGACGGCAAAAGTTATTTGAAAAATACGGAGTATGATTTCTGCTCAAAAATTATAATGAGATTCTATTATTTATCAGTTATATTTAAAGATTTCAACAATATTAAAATGGACGAGGATAGAAAAAAAATGGAAAATTCCCAATGGTTGAGTCCCTTGTACAACTCTGAAAGTCCTCGAAATGGCAAATATTTCGCCCTTGATAATAAAAAACAAACAATGAATAAGTACAATTGCAAAAAATATTTTTGAAGAAATATTTTTTTGTATATCATCATAAGATATGATGAACAATAACATTATGGTAATGAATGAGAAGGACACTTATATACGAAGCATTACATATGAAACTAAACGATATTACATGAAGGTTGATCGCAAAGTTAACAAATTTTAATGTAACCTAGAGAATTTATCCTTAAATGAACTTATATTATGAAATAATAATTACAGCGCAATTGCATGCATATTTTTTGAATTTAATGGAAAATTTAATATCTAAAATTGAACATCTTATATTTTTCCATTAATATTTCAATTAATTTATAATGTATACAAATTATATACTCTAATATTAAAGAAATTTCTATTAAGACTTTACACATTTTGTTGATAATAAAAAAATTCTCATTACAATATTTTCTAAATTTATGTAATAGTTTGTGTATACTTTGATCAGATATTTAATAAGATTCTCATTATTCTACTTTTCGAGTTACTACAAGAAATACTTAATGCAAGTGAAACAATCAAAATATCGATATGAACTCGACCATTGGAAGATTGCACTACGTAAAATATAAACGGAGTCATTAACTTGTTAATGAAGACTGTTTATCATCGCTAGAGAAACAATTAAAACGATCATGTATTACGTCGAATTAAACATAGAGTGATTGGTTTACATTAAGAAAAAGATTTGTTACATTATAAATTATCATTTACCAAAGCGAATTACGTTACCCTTCTCGCACCATAGCTAGTGATGTTATCCGAATCAGAAATTTGATCGAATTTTGCATATTTCATTTTGCCCACCATTTTCTCTCTGACTTGCTCCCTCTCTCTCTCCCTCTCTCACTCTCTCTCTCTCTCTCTCTCTCTCTCTCTCTCTCTCTCTCTCTCACTTTTTTCAGGTTTTACGCGTTCTTTCTGCGTTTCCATACGTCTCATGCCAATGAATTGACGGAGATCATATTGAATAGTTTCTCTTTTCGTAGATATCCGTTATTGCGTCGTTGATGTCAAACGAAGAAATTTAACCAATATTTATATTATTTAATACGGAATGCTTGGCAGTCTTTCTTTTTCTTTTATGCAATGATCAACATACTCGCAAATTTGAAGAGATCGCACTAGTTTTTTCGGAATACATAAAAATCATGTTGAATAATTTATCTGATTTTAATGATGATATGCTCTATATTGTAATGATTTATGTAAAAAACGATAATCATTTCCGTAAAATACCATTAGTAAGAAAAAGTTCATTACATCTCTACATATAATTCTTTGAAGTCAAACGGTCAGCAAACATAAATGAAGCAGTCGCGTACTAAGCTTCTGATAGGTTAATTATAGCAGCTATTTGCGACAGTCAATTGTTGAAATAGAAGGTTGATTATATAAGTCATTGTTAAGATTTGCTTCGACTTCCACCCGAAGAGTGTTTGGCAATCTGAAATTCCTGAATTCAATCATAAACCGATCATGTCATTACTGTGTAGATTTGTTTGTTTCTTTCGATTCATTTCGTTAATTGAACTATTTCTAATTATATTTTGCCATACTAAAAGTATTTTGTCAACATGAATATTGGTGAATATTATAATCATAGCAGTATGTAAGATGTGGATAGGTTCGTTAAAAGGAAATACAGTGATCACTTTGTCTATTCTTGGTTTAATAGAAAAATTTATATATTTGACCTAAGCGTTCTGATTTGAGGGAGAGAGAGAGAGAGAGAGAGAGAGAGAGAGAAAGAGAGAGAAAAAGAATGCAAAAATTCATAATTATATTATCCCAAGATAACTTTTCACGAGCAATATGCACTACGCTCACAGCCAAGATCCCTTGATACATAATTGTCACAATTGTAACAACTGATCATACGTACATTCCTTTTCTTCTTGTTAGTCTTACTATGTTATCCTTTCTTTCTCTCTATCACTCTCTCCATCTCCCTCTATCACTTCATGATCCACACAATCTTTCTCTTTCTCCCTCTTTCTCCCGCTCTTTATCATTCTTCGACTGAGCAATTAAACTTTTTAAAGATGTTGCACATTCTTTTACAGGAAAACTTTATTGTTTCATTAGGTTTCTTTTCAATGATTTCTCTAATAGACAGTTAAAAAGTAAGGTGTATAAACAAGACCAAATCCTTTTTATAGGATTCTGTTCTATCGTTCACAATAAATATGAACCGTATATTTTTCGAAAAAAGATATTTATGGAGATATTGTAATATAAATTTGCCGGCAATAACATCAAATGTAGTAGTATAAAGTTTAAGTATCAACTCGTACTGATACTTTAAGGCTTGATTTGACTTCCACCAATATAGTGGATTAGAATATACAATCCATGTTAAATGCGGCTACTATAATTTATGGTATATAATTTGTATGATATATAAAAATAGATATAAGGAAGAAATGTAAGCTATGATAGCGATCAGAATGAGTATTAATCCACATGATTACCTATATAAAACAGTAGGTATGAATGCGAGAGAGTACATCGGTTGTTTTACTTCAGGAATATCGAACGTCGAGTGTGAAACGATTGAACAGATGAAAGTTTGTGTGGTCCATGACAATATAAATAAATTGAGAGCTGTCAAATAGTACGGCATTGGACGTGTAATTAAAAAATAATTTTTTAAAGGTGAGTTGCACTTCTACCGTAGTCAATGATGACGGCCGATTTGGACAGAGGATATTTTTCTAATTCTACATATAGTTAGAAATTTACATATAGATAACTTTTCATATATATATTGTTATTTCCAAAACCAGCGTTTATTGTATAACTATGTATATAAGAAATATTTTTCATCAATGAAAATAGAAAAGAATTGCTTTTTGTATAATGAATAATGTAATTACTGTTTATTACGCCAAAATTAGAAATTTAAGTAGAAATATATATTCAAGTAACAAACTAACAGAAAAGATGATTTTCATAACATATTCGTATGATTTACGACATATGAATTATTAATCTTCCAATGCAGAATTAATTAATAACCGTTTTATAAAACGATGTTCAGTTATAACATTAATTGACTGTCGTAAATAGTTGCTATAAACAATCTATCAGAAGTTTAATAAGTGATTATTTCATTCAGGTTTTCTAGGGCGTCCGGTTCAATAAATTATAGAAAATGATTATCGTTTTATGTTGCATTCTACATAAATCATTACAATGTATAACGTATGTATACCATTATTAAAATCAGATAAATTGGTCAACATGATTTTTATGTTTTCTAAAATAACTCCACATGTGCTGTCTCAGTATTTCGATCATTGCAAGAAAGAAAGAGATAGAACGCTAAGCATTCATTATTAGATAATGGTTAAATTTTCGCGTGTGAAAGCTACGATGCAATAACCAAAATCCACGAAAAAAGAAACTATTCGGTATGATCTGTGACAATTGTCGGAGATAGAATATTTAATTATTATGTTATCATTGCTTTCTCTTCCTCTTATTTCATATCTCCTTCATTCTATTTCTCTCTTACACTTACACTAACACACATAGTAGTAGATTAAATATTTTTCTTTGTCAATTCAAGCATTCCTATAAACGGACCATTACACTGAAAATATATTTTACGTTATACATTTGGCACATGCCTAACTCACCGGTCATTATCTGGATTCCTTTCATTGGTCATTCGTATTTATTAAATATTCTTGATTTAATGAGTAATTCTATTAGAAGATTTAATGAGACAGAGGAAAAGAATAACTATTATACATACAATACAATTTTAGTTCTCATCTTTCTTTGTACTAATCAAGGATTCTTATTTATTTTCCAAAAACAAAAGCCGAGGACATTTCTAAATTTTTTATTCGAATCAACGCACAAAGGAGAAAAACATTCAGAGCAAAATATTCGGGATGACATCTATACAATAGCTACAGACGTAAGTCGCATTTATTATTTAGATGCAATAAAATTTGGATATTCAAGAACGTACATACAAATTACACTTTCTTAATTATTGGTGATTATTTATTGCTGATTGTTGACGAAAGTGTTTTTAAATGCGCGTCTCGTACCGGACCAGCGATGACGGTCGATTCACACGGAGGAAATGTCCCCGTTTCGTCCTTGGTTTTCGAGCTATAGACCCACTGGTCACAATGAATAAGGGCGGCGGCACTAGGTTAGGATACCGTTGTAGGCCGTCAACAAAATAACACTCGTAGCGTTCCTGCAAATTAATAGGAGAACACGTGTACTTTTAAAGGATCCCGTGAGAAATGGAGAAGTAATTGCGCGATATTAAATGATGCGTGCTACGGAAATCTCACAGTGTATTTGTTTAAATGAGTTACAATTGTTTGTGTGTCTCTTGTATGATGAGTATTAGTTGTACTGGTTGCTTCTGAAGGAGGCTTGAAAGCATAGATGTTGTGAATTTGAAAGATGTAACCTGACTGCTTTTTGGCCTCTTTAGAACTATCCATGCAGGGATTGGTAAAGGGCGGAGTTTGAATATGGAAAGGGAAAGAATAGATACCCATTTGTGGGGATAGTTCGTTGGAATGTTTAAACATTCCGTGTGTGCTTCCTTTGTTCTAATGATCGTGTGATTAGAGTATGACAATGGATATTACAAAGCTAGAAGCCAGATAGCCCTTGGCTTATCGCGCCTAGGCGTCTACTTTCGTTATTTATTTATTGACCGGCTTGACATATTATCAAATTCCAGATACTTTACTAAGAATGGCCAGGCCTATACAAAAATGGCCACGTGTTTTTATCTATGCATTTTGTTAGTTAATATCCAATAGGTTCCCAATTAATTATTTCTAATGGTGGTATATAACCCTTAAGACAAAGTGCAAATATTTCCACTAATGATATATAACTCTTAAGACAAAGTGCCACGAACAATGGAGAGACGTACGTATGCGTCAACATCTATATAACGGAAATAATTTTCATATTAACTTCTTATCATCCTCATCACAATTGCGATCAGAAAGGATACGAGGAACTAAACCAAATCTACGGTTCGAACGATCCGAAATATGTTCCAATAACATACGATGATATTAAAAGTATAAAATTGTTGGAAAGAGAGATCAAGAAAACGTTATCTTTTTTCTTCAGGTCTAGTCATCACTCGGAATGTAAAAAAATATATAGAAGATATCTCTACATATAAAATGATAAGTATTATATTTTGTTATCGTTAATAATTAATCAATGATATAATTTGTTATCGTTAATATTATTCAATAATAATATTTATTTATTAATTAAAGCAAGTTACAAAAAATTGGACTATACCGAAAAGAAGTCCTATAAATTCTATCGAGACGAAAAATATTCGACCCTAGCCGTTACTATTTAATTCGGATAGGTTTCTACCAAGTATGAGTACTTTATCAAAATTCAGCTATTATTATTCAGCTACGGAAGAAGACATTGCATAGTTAATTATATATTCTTATATATTATAGTAATAGCATACCATAAATTTATAAAATAAAATGCATTTATAAATGATTTTATTCTTTTCTTTAGATAAAAAATTCGCTACGCTAGAGATGATAATAATAATTGTTACTCTGGTAAGAACAACTATAATTATTATAGATTAGCCAATAGGATTTGAAGAACTTGGAGTAAATTTGAATGTTAAAATCAGCAAAACCAATAAAACTAAAATTTGAAAGAGGAAATTAATTAAAATATATACATGCATAACGAATTTTATGCGTGTTAATCGGTAGCAGAAATAAATTAATAAATGTATTAAATATGTATTGTATAAAAACCGCCTACCAGAATCTGATAATTTCATGATCACTTTTACTACAAATTTCGAATTTCTTATAAAATAGTGAAAACTCAAAACTGCATCCATATAGATTTTCTTCTCTATACTTTTTTTACTTTTAATGCTATAATGTAATTAAAACACGGGGATGGGGACTACTATTCTATTTTAGAAATTCACTAATGAGCGAATCATATCTAAGTATATAGAATATATTAGTATATATAATAAGCCCATAAAATTTCTCTTCCATTTGTTTAGGAATTTGTTTGCTTATTGTATCTTACAGAAGAAACGTGTAAATATGTACAAGACAAGCCAAATATTCATAATTCTCTCTTCTTATTTCTCTACTTACTCTTCAGAACTTTCCAACACAACTAAGAAAACTGGTAAAGAGATTCTATGCGTTTATTCGAAATAAACAATTCTTAAATATTTACAGAAAATGTTTCTTTTATAAAAATAAGTAACGATAAAGGAAACAACCAGGAGATACGTTTCTTTATAAATTTAACTTTAATAAAGCAATAAAACTTGCACAGCGTATGTAAAATGTTTTTTTCTAATAAGTATAATTCAATTAAAATTTTTATTGACTTGATAACATGACAGTATGTCAGTATTCACAACACCGATGATTCAATATTTTCTTTTGTAATAAAAATGCCTAAAAATGTTTAATTTTCTAATGTCCACTCAACAAAAATATTGACAAACAAAACCGTAAATTTACCAGTAAAAAGTAATAAATTTTATCTTTTTAATTATAATTCATCATATTAACAGATCAATATGATCTGTTACTATTTGGTAGGACAAAATGATATAAATAATACTATTTAGACAGTATAAGAATCGGTCGAGTTGGGCTAGGAGTGAAATAGAGTCTGGATTTTGTGTTATGATTTTACGTTATAGTATCAAACAGTAAATTCACGTTGCATGCAATTATTCTTGCCGCAGTTATAATTTTTTTCTCCTTTGGAATAGACTTTCTATTATTTTCTGGTAAGTAATTTTCCAGTATTATATTTCGAAAAAAAGAAGGAAGAAGAATCTCGGCTTGAGCCGCGTATTTACCATGATATGGAAATAACAAAGATTGTGAAGCATTCAGTTATTGTTAATTTTCTGAAATAATGCCGAGAACATTCGAAATTCCGATAAACAATTAATATAAATATGAAAAGGAGTAGGCAAATCTGTACATATTTTAGTTACAATGAGTTAGACTGTAAGGACTAATTCGTAAGTCTGTGTTACGATATGAACAAAGTCATTATTATAAGCATTCTAATAAAATAATGATAGAAAACCGTCTAGAAAGATGTAACCTTCATACTGAAATTTATTACAATGCCAAAACAGATTAAATTGCCCAAGATTAAATGTAGCTGTCTTCATAATGTCTGATTAGTTCAATAAATTAAGAAATATTTATCATAATACGGAGTCATTCTGGTCATTATTCACAATGGTCGAGCACTATAAATTAGTTAATCTGTTTAATCATTTAGCCCATGATATACATATATAATACTTTAATGCTATTTTTGTTACTGTATGCGAGGTTCACACATATGATTAAGTATATAATTTTTAATAATTTATTGTTATTTATGCTATGTATGTCCAACGTCGCAAACGAGATGTAGGTAATTTATACTTGAATTTTTTTTCGTTCGCGTACCGATAAAGAGAAAGCGATTTTTCTTATGGGCTTCGCATTTCTCGTGTTATTCTTTTGTACGGTTTCTACTCACTATCTAACATATACACATATTTAAGTACATATATTTATCCTTCAAATACATACCTCCCTCAATCTCACAGTTATGTTATTTATGTTAAAGTACTAAATATTACGTCTAATAGCGGATAAGTAAGTGTATATATATAAGGAATGTATTTTCCAAACGTATGATTTTCATAAGATAAGATTTTTATATGTCTTATCTATTATCTCATTATATGCCATCCCCCAAATTTCGTCATGATAGGTCACCAGTACCTACGGAACTATAGCCGAAATTTCTAACAATAATTCCTTCAAAAAATCAGATTAATTATTTCTAATAGCTAATTTTAATGTTTAGTTACAATTAATTTTTAAATTATTAATAAAAACTAAACAGAGTCAAATTATGAAATTTTAGTTATTAATAATAAAGGATTAATACATAATTGAATACTAGCTTATACATCTCCAGTATTAAACTTTTTTAATCTGATAATCTGAAATAGTAATTAATACGAACTGATTTGAAATAATTATTATTCATGTATGTTTTCGTTAACACAAAATACAAACGATAAGAAGAAGAAAAATCTATTGGATTCTTCAATCTTCGGTTATGTGCATACGTTTGAAAATTGAACGCGATGTTCAGGTAGTGATCTTACTCTAAAATCGCCTAATTCAAATATGTTAATATTATTCAAATAACAATCATAAATATTGTTGACTTATAATAATTAATTACTTATTAATTAATTGTTAACTGATTATTAATGATTTAGCAATGATTAGATCTAAATACTGTATAAACTTCTTATTTAAATAATTAATTATTTCGTTTTTGTAAGGATATTCATCATCCCCAGTTTTACAATGCTTTACGCAAACAATTAAAACAAACGTATTTTTTGACCGATTTAGATATAGAAGATCTCATTTTAAATAAAAATGTTTAGGTATAGAACTCACTTTTTCGAAATTTTCCAAAAGCTTTATTTTCTATGAAAAAAATTGTGTTAAAAAATGATGTTATTTCTAGAATATTTTATGCAGAAATATGAAGCTTTTTCAAAAATTTCAAACAGTGAGGTCCTAGATTAAACCTACATTTCCAAAATGGGACTTTAATTAAGAAATATGCTTGTTTTCATTGTTGAATTACT
The DNA here is from genome assembly GCF_910589235.1 of Vespa crabro. Classification (NCBI taxonomy): domain Eukaryota; kingdom Metazoa; phylum Arthropoda; class Insecta; order Hymenoptera; family Vespidae; genus Vespa; species Vespa crabro. The sequence continues at coordinate 2,922,660 of NC_060966.1, forward strand.
ATTTCGACATTTTTTGAAAAGAAAAAGTTTTGTATACTGTCTTCCATGTGAAATCTGCGCCAAAAAAGAAGTTCGTACCTCCACGACTGACTTTCATATCTACACTGGAATGATTTGTTTCGGTTTAGTAAACGATAGCTCGCTTGTTTGTTTGGATAAACTGATGATACTAAGATTTTCTGAACGCTAAAAAATGCGTTTCACGATGTTCTTATGGAGAAACAATGGACATTTTCATGAACTTTCGACAAGTGACTTTACGGCGAAAATAAGGTAATGCCTGTTCAATCGTTCATGTCAACGGATCTGAATTTTTAACATATTGTTAAATTTTAGAAAATTTTGTAGTTCCTTTTATATTTTATAAACTAAATCGTAGAGTTTTTATAAGCAATATGTAATACATTGACAAACATCTAGATTAGTAATTCTGAAATCTTAGATTCTCTGAGGCTGAATGATTCCTTTGTTTCTTTTTTTTTTGTATCAATGTAAAAGAAACTAATCGACTAATTTATTCTTTGATTTTTTTACTAGTAGTAGTAATAGTAATAGTTGTACAATAGAATCATAGAAGTAATAGTTGAAATAGTATAGAGTGGAATAGTCATGAAAAGAAAATCACGTGAAAAATAAGCTCGAAGGTAGAATGGAAATGAATTCATGTTTTAATTTATATTAAAATAATATAATATATAAGTTTTCACTACTTATTTTTGGCAAAATGTTCTACAAAACCTTATTTTTTAACCTATATTTATATACTAATTATAACAATTATATTTATTATTCTTTATGTAATTGCGGAACAAATGCGTACCAACGTTATATCTAATTCGGATCGCTGCGAAACCACCTAAAAGCGACCATCTAAAAAAGATCTACATTTAAGAGATTGAAAAATGTGAGGTCACAGCCTACTAACATTACCTATTCTACACCAACTGAAACTCATTGATATGTATAGTCTGGCACACTGTGAAGGGTGAGATAGATTTTTAAGGTTAGTATTTCTTTTTATTTTTGTGGAGTGGTGTGTTCTTACAATCTTCAGCAGTGGTACTAATTTCTTCTTGTATATCATATTATCCATTATTTATGTCATTCATTTAATGAATCTTTCAGTAGGTTTTCAACCTTGAAATCAAAATTACCATGTTGAAGGTTTATTAAATGATATTCGTTTGTAGAAACTAAAATTAACCTCTAAATATGATTTTAATCGAAAGCTTTTAAGACATCAAGAAATACAGCGGATCAAATTATTTTTAAAGTAAAACATAACAAGTTGAAGAAGCTATTACTAAAATTACGGAACCTTTTCATTATATTATTCATTCTAATTAATTAATTGTTTTAATAATAGTACTTACTCTTAATAATTATTTTTATTATCTATTATTATTTCCAAAAAACATTTCAAACAGATATTTAGTAAGACGTTTTTACTTGGTATATTAAAATGTGGGAAGGTCAAAAGATTTTTAGAAAGAATAATAACGAATCTGAGTCACAATCCTGCAGAGAATTGACAAAATGTTTTGAAAGAAGTATTCCGTTAATATTCTATTATTGGTATATAGTTCATTAACAAGCGAAATAGAATTTAATAAATATTCCGTCAAATAAATAATTCTTTTATTGCTTTTGTTAACCGCAAGTTTTTTCATTTATTCTTAATAAGAAAATATAAGATGATACTGACTTTATTATTATTATTAAGTGAAATATTTGCATCAAAAGGTATCTTATCTTTATTTTCAAATTATGTCAATACATGACTATACGTAATATGCAACGTTTCAGAATTGGCCAACCATTGAAATTATTTCATTTAACAATGAAAAATGATGACGTCGATCCAGAAATGTATCATTATACACTGGATTATTACTATACTAAGGAAATGAACGCAACAAAGGAATATTCCATTGTGCAATAGATTGGACTGTCCTTCAATTGGTATGTATCAAGAGTTTGTGTTTTCATCTCGATTCTGACTTATTTTCTCGCAGGTTATTACTTGACCCTCAACAAGAATGTTGCCACGATAAGATCATGCTTCAACATCGTTCCATCCTCTATGATTACTGGATTTTTATTGGATAAGAACGGATGTTATTTGTATAAAAATAGGAAAGAAAAACATCTTAGAATTCAAGAATATCATTCGATAATATGTATTCGTTAGTTAGTCGATGGTTTCTCATCCGAAAGATTCATTATGCACGTAAAGATTGAGAAAAACAAGAGAACTATTCAAGAGATCATCTGAAGGGATATCGAAGAATATAGCTGCAGTAAATATGTATAGATGAAAGAGAGTAAATTTATCTATCGAATCTGCTAGTCTAATAACAATCGTAGAGGAGGAGAAAAGCAGTTTATTACAAATAATACTTAAGAAGAATTGACACTGAAAATTTTGTGGAAACCAATGGTAAGAAAGCTCATGTTGGTTCATTGTCATGGAGTTTTGTTTCATCAATCATGCGGAACATATTTTCTGCTAATTGAATATGGAAATTGGTTTGTTTCATGGTGGTAGAACGATCGTCGATGAAAGAAGAATAAGATGCGGACCACGTTTTTGTATTAATCTTGCTATAGTAATCTATCTTCACACGTACGTTTATCTATTCAATCGTCGAATTTTGCGATAGACGCTTTGGTAAGTAAATGTATCGTTGAATAGTATAAATATGAGGATGCCTGAAAAACAAAATAATCATCTTAGGGATCCGTCAATTAAAGTTTTTGTACTTCCAGTTTCCAAGCTTTTTATGAAAAAGAACAAAAAATCCAGATGCTAAAGCATCATCGAAGATTCTAGAGAGTGATATTTATAATAAGGATAGTAAGAAGCGTAAACCAAAGCAGTGGCTTATTTAAGATTTTTATTTGGCGATAATTTGAACGGTTGGAACGAATAAGTGATTAAATTTATTGCAATACTGATTTCAGATTTTTCATTAACTAAATACTTATTATATTATGAACAAAAGCTCGATCACTGAATCTAATGTTTATAGCATTAAATGGCGAGACAATTTTCATTAGCGAACTGCATATTTTTTTTCGAAGGATATGCCGATTATTTATTTCGACAAAATTTACGGGTAGTCGAGTTAAAAGAAGAAAACGGATAGATGATTACCGGATTGTATTCTCGAATGTCTGAAGGAGGAATGAATTAAAGAGTCAGCTGAATCAATTATTTAACATGTATGATTCGTCCAGTCATTAGAAACAAATTAAGAACTAGTTTTATTAATTACGTTTGAACCTTTTTAACATTTTCGTATTCGAATAAAGATACTATTTAAGATTATTTTACATTTTTTGGGTAAAACAATCCATATTGTCTATTGTTTACTCTATGATGTATATACTGCATTTAGATACTGCATTATATTTTATTCACAAATAAAAAGCTTTTTAAAAAATTTGAAAAAGCATGATCCTAGATTTAACTTTTCTCCTTGACGTGAAACCTTCTTCATCAAAATCAAAATCAATCAAAAATTATGCCTGTTCTTATTCACGTCTTCACAAGCCGAGTTCCCTTTGAATAGAGATAACAACCCGTTGTTATATATTGAATTCTCAAGGAATTTAAAAAGGTCTTTTATTTTCAACTTTACTTTTGTCGCACTGTGGTCTGCGATAACGATCGATTTGCATTCAAGATGTCTACATTAGTGTTATAGAATCACTGGTTGCAATTAACCCGATACGGCGCTCGGCTGATTTGGAGTGTCTTTTTTAACTTGATCCGGTACTTCTTCGTACTCTCTGCAAAGTACCCATTTTGAACTCCTTGCACCTTTCGCAGTTCCATTTCACTTTCCCTCTGTATAATTCTAATTTTTCATCGTCTCGCACCTCTTACTTCTTCACTATCTTCTCCACTGGATTCGTTTGTTTAGTGGCGTAATCCGTCGTGAATCAATGTAATTTCTTCATCCAAAGCGGCAAAATTAAGTTTCGTCCGTATTTGAGCTGATCTGATCTTTATTCATATTATAAGGGCTCAAGAACTTTTCAATTGCTATATTCAATGCCAAGACTGTTTCAAGCGAACACTATGCTGAGACTAACCAAACTGAGCTAAGATTTGGCTAAAAATGAAAGCTAAGCCTAGACCACGAAAGTAGTTCCGAAAGAAATATCTTATCGCACATCGTAAATAAGCAGATCAAGTTACAAAAGACCGTAGCATTGTCGCTCGAGTTGATTCTACTAATCAGCCGGACGGCGTATCGGCGCCGCTCAAGTACATAAGGTAAAAATGGCAGTTCCAGGCTCGAAATTTATCAGTCGTACCCCTGACAATTAATTTGTTTTTTGTGTTTCTAAAAACTACTGAGATAACGCGATTTCTTTAATGGATCCTGAAGAATACGTGAGGAAGGTGTTTGATAAAAGACACTTTGTGAATTTAAATTTATAACGATATATCGAAAGTATTGAGATACAATTTTTCGGATTTCGTATTTCATTACTATGTGCTGATAATATCCGAGTGAGACTTGACTAATGTTGCTAATAAGACTCGATTGTCTTACTATTTTTAGCTTTAAATGTAGAGGTTGATTACAATAACGGTTTCTCTCGGATTATCTGCAAAGACGAAAATAAATTTAGAAAAGGGAAAAGGAAAGAAAGTGTGTGGAAAGAGAAAAAATGTGTATGGAAATGGAAGGAATGATGCATATTGTTCGTTCAAAATCGATAAATATTCTCATGTTGGGTCCTTTGTTCTGGTGACCGTATACATTTATGATTGATGTATTGAAAAAAAATCGGTTCATTCGCGTGCTGTAATGATGGTATGTAAATATTCGAACATGGAACAAATACCGTACTGTTATATCAAAATGAACCATAAATTGCATAAAATTTTTTCTAATTGTTTTCATTTATTTTATTTTTTTATTTTTGAAGTAAGATAAATTTTGTTGGGGAATTTCTTTCGAAGTATGAGGAACAAGATATTGCTATTTTCAAACAATAGACAATTCTTCTCAATTATCACTCTACTTTACTCTATTCTAAATTACTATCGAATCATTTCTTATTGTCAAGAATGTCTTTCTCTTTCTCTCTCTCTTTCTCCCTCGTCATCTAATTCTTATTGATATAGGCAGAATTTACACGCGCGTACGCATGTAGGCATGCAATATTTGTAAATACAATGGACCAAGTCAAATTCCATTCAACAAAATTTTATAACTCGTGCAAATTTATTATAATATCAACCGATTTTTCTCCTGAATTTTATTCATCTACTTTTTTTTGAATACGACCTACAACGATCTTAAGTCATCAGTTTCTGGAACTGTGTCCAGGATATTTATTTTTTTCTATAATTAGATTTTTTTAGCAATCTCATTGATATGACTTGTAAGACAATGAAAAATGAATGGATGTTCGAATTGAAGAGCCATTACTTTAATAATACGAATATTCTTGTGATACACTCTAGACGAATGCAAAAGCATTGAATAACGCGCATCATTTAATGTGCTTACGTATGGACGCTGTAAAGGTCCGAAGGAACCAAAATGGCTAGTTATTTTATAAAATATTGATATAGTGAAAAAATGTTTTTACACTATAAAAAACCTGTTAATTCACTTAATACAATTCATAAAAAATATTATTACTATATAATATATTCATATTATTAATGATAAAGAACATAAAACAAGTCATTTTGTATGCAGAGATACCTTCTATATCTTGCGTCACTCTCCGGTCGATGACTGGAACAGTGAAGACGTAATGTTTCCTTGATCACACGTTCTAAAAGTTTCATACTTTTTATATCATTATATGTTATTGGAACACGTTTCGGATCGTCCGAGCAGTAAATTTGATGTAGTTCCTCATACACTTTGTACTTTGTGATCGAAGATTTGGAAGAAATCATAAGAAGTTAATATGAATATAATTTACATCGGATACGTAATGACAAACTATTAAGAAAATGTATTATACACGTACTGGAATATCCGGAAATGTAGCAAGCATTAAAAGCACAAAGCTAATAATTGTGGCTGAAGTTTCGCTTCCCTGAAAACAATATACAGATTTTTTTAATTTTCTTTAATAAACAAAATTTTATTACAGCTAAATAATAAATACGACTTACAGTTATAACCATCGTATTGATTTGATCGTAAATATCTTGCTCCGAATATTTTCCCCTTACGTACGACAATTCAAATAAAGAATCTAGAAGTATCCTTAATTTTGTTTCTTGAAAAATGAACAAGAATCTCATTAATATTATTAATAAATAATAAATAATAAAAAGAAAAGATTGAAAAGATTGAAAACTAAATTTTATTAAACGTATATAGCATATTTTTACTTAAATTTCCCTCCGTCAATTTCCGATTAATTTTAATTTTCAATATAAATTACTTTTTTTCTTTGATTATATTTAGGAATAAAAAACAACATAATATATATAAAATATAATATTAAAATTTTGAAAATTTGAAAAGTAGGAATACAATTTACAAAATATTTCTTCTAATTATACTTTGTTTGTAAAGTTATCCAGATAAGACAAATACGCCTGATATTTCTTTTCAATAGCAGTGTTATAAAAAATTATATTCGGATGAAACCATAATTTGAAGATCCTCTGTGCAGCTATATCCATTCCACTGAAAAAGCAGACGAAAAACATACAATACATTACAAAAATAAAAGTTTCATTATTATTACCATTCTTTTAATTCAGCTAATTTGCAATCCGGATTTGTCAGAGAATTTATTTCCTTACACAACATGCTGTCTTCCAATAAAAAATTTACCAAAATTATAATAAACTTTAAACAAAAATGTGAATTATATACACGTATAAAAAATTTTTAATTCTACCACATATTATATCCAATGTAAAGCGAAAAATATAATGGAAAACGTCTAATTCTTCTTCAACTGAAGTTTCCAATTTTTTCATTAAAACGATAGAATAATTAATGAATACATCCATATGCAATTTTGTACGTTTTAAAAGAAAGACGTCATTTAAAATTTTTCAATGACGATTCCATAATGATGCTTAAAATCAAAAGGAAAGCAATACTTCACTTTACATACTTTACTTATTTTATTCGTCTAGACATACATATAATACATTTATTTGTATGTACAAATAAAGAAGCAAAAATTTTTACTGTTCAATTTTCTAAAATTTAATATTTTTTTTATATATATATATACATATATATATATATATATATTTATGTATTAATAAACAATGTAGAAAATATACTTCACCTGGCGCAGTTAACAAACCATTGCCCACGAAAGGTTTAAATTTTTCATATTCTTCGCTCTTATCAGTAATATTTGGACTATTGAGTACAGTTATCCGATAAAAAATAAAAATATAAAATAAAACGATTATATAATTATTAAAAATTATTAAAATTACGTTAATATATCTTACTTTGATATATTCGGGATTGTCTACGATTACAAATAATTTCGTTCCTGGCTATATACACCACTTGATGACGAGCGGAATCTACTCCCAGCAAGACCTGAAGAATCTAAGGGATCACAACATGTTCCCAGCAAAATGACCTAGTCTTCTAAATACAATAGTGAGAGGAGCAACTGGACACCATATTCCACCAAACACCATTTCATTCTACAATCTACTAGGAGAAGATGATCTCACTAAAATAACCGAGAACATCCTCTCAAAATTGTGGCAAGGATTTTTCGTGTTCCGATCAGCTAGTGCCGGTGTTATTGGACTATTTATAATAATGGCATAAAAATGGCATTATGGCATTAAAATTTGTATTGATCCAGTTATCCGAGGATACGTGTCCCACTCAGTGCATGGTTGGAATTTACACCTGCTAGGTGCAATCTGGAGTTCATTGATACATCTGCTTTTACACTTGGGACGACAACGACCACCGAGGAGCCACAAGAACAAGATCAGGAACGACAACAAAACCAGTAAGTTTTTAAGTAAGTGTCGAATATGAACAACCAATGCTAGCAGAAGGAAGCGATGCGACTCCGACTCCCACCGCAAGGATATCGGTAAAATACCCTATTTTTGAGAAAATAATTGCAATATGCGGTACTAAGTCACTGAAGTACCGAACTCAGAGCGATTTATTTAAGGGGGCAAGTGTCACGTCTTCCTGTGTAGGTCAACCAGAAACTATGAAAGACACTTTAAAGAAGAGAAACCCTTATAGGCATGAATACGTGTGCTTGTAGAGCGATACTATTTTTCATTTGTTTCTCCTCTATCTTTCCCATAAGAATAATCATTTGCAGTTTATAGTTAATAAATAATTATAGAACTATCTATATGACACGTAGTAAAGAAATACAAGAAAACAAAGGAGGACCTAAAGTACGTGCAGGAATGCAAATGCGTCTTTCACCCTTGGTATCGGAGCGCGCCCAAGAGCCACACGTTCAGAGATAAAACTGACCAAGGAGGTACATGCAGAAACAGCGTAACGCATTTGCTTATAGTCCTTGACGACAGGAAAACGCAAGAGAATGACTCGTGCAAGGGGTGCGTGCGGGCAAGCCCGCAGCAGAAAACACTTCATCGACATGATTTTATAATCCGCAGTCGTCTAGATAAATTCATCGCAGCTGTTATCATCAGTTCGTTGCAGTCAGTCGTTATGATCACTTGGTTGCAATCAGTCGCTAAGCGCTGTTCTTTATAATTAACAATTACGATACTTAAGACTTATAATCTTGTTATTCATTGTAAATTTCCATCACCGATTTTATACCAAATAAATCAATTCGTAAAAGAGAAGAGAAGGATATCGAATTCCGAGCATCGCTTCGGCCTATTATTCCTCAGTTATCGCTAACAAGAGGGAAACAATTCAAGGGTCAGTATTAGGGACCTTCGAAAGAAATATAGAAGCGAGAAATGATATTCGGAGCCTCTCTCATCATTTCATCGAATAACTAAGTTAAAGAAAATCTTTCATGGCGCAATTTAACTGCCCAATTGTGAAGGAAAAAGAGGAAAAAAGATCCTCGCTCCCATGTAAGATTCCGAATGGATTGACCGAAAAAGGGCCGCTTGATTAGGTTAGTATAATTGTGAGGCTGCAGGTACTTTTTTTTTTTGTTTCAGGAGGAAAAACCTTCATAGGCCCCCCGAGTACGGTACTCAGGGGAGTGTCGGATTCAACCCATCTGAGGATACTCCCAGGTTCGGATCGCCTACCGACTAAAAAACCTCTCGATTCCTATTATTAACACGCTGAGGAGAGAGGGGGTGGGCGGGATCACGCATATGCGTATTACAAATTCACCCAGTAACCCTCCTCGGTGAGCCAGGCCAGTATTCGCCTTGCTCTCATTCATTCATCCATCTACACCCATACTACTACATTCGACAGGGGCCCATGAGCCACCGGAGACCCAATTACTCCCTAACTATGTACATATTGGCCCGATCTTCACCCCATGGTGTTCTGACCAGGCTCATTCACGTTCGCATACATACACTTACATCTAGATGGAAGCGACGCTTGGGCCAGGCGCCGCCTGAGCCGCTCGGAGCCTTGCCCGAGGTGGCCGCACTGGAGCTACTCTCCTATGCGCTCTGTCGTTCGCACTCCCGTCAACGTACACCCTCGCACGCTCACTCACACATCCTTCTCGCGTTCGTTCTCTGCGCCTCTCAGCGTCCTCTTTCGCACGCATAACCCGTCCAGCGAAGGTCCGAAAGGCCGCCCATCCTTCCGGGACAGTCAGGGAGACCCTGACAATCACGGGAAGGGCTAGCTGCCCTCCTCCCATCGCGTTGATCAGTTCATTCCTGGCATCCGTCCACGCCGGGCAGTCGATCAGGGTGTGCTTCGCAGTATCCTCGCTCCCCCCGCAGTGGAAACAACTTGGGGAGGGAATCTTCTTTATCCTATATAAGTACGCCGAGAAACAGCCATGGCCGGTCATCAGCTGCGTGGTGTGAAATGTCGTTCCGATAAAGAACAGCCTCCCAATCCACTCAGCCAACCGTTCGGCAATAGGCATCCGCGCGCGTTCTCCCGTTGCTGCTGGTGACCCCAGTAGCTCAAGTTCCTCAGCCTTCCATGCTTCTATTGCCCTCCTTCTGGCAAGAGCACCCAATACAGCCTTAATACGCGGGGGAACAGGTTTCTCCGCGTCTCTAACAGCCGTATACGTCTCCGCCAGTCGGGGTGCCAGATGATTGAGAGGAATAATCCCCGCAATCATCATAGTCGCGTGGAAGGAGACCGTCCTATAGGCACAACACACCCGGATCGCCACCTTCCTCTGGAGACTCCGAACAGTCCGCCCGATCCTCATGTCCTCCACAACAGCGCGGCACCACACCGGCGCCCCATAAAAGAGCACCGAGTGGATCACGCTACCGTTCAGGCGTCGCCTATTCTCCCCCGGTCCGTGAAGGTTCAGAAGAAGCCTCCTAGGGTCCGGAGAATACCCTCCGCTTTATGGATTAGGGCCTCGAAGTGGGGCCTAAACACCATTCTCGAGTCTATCAGTATATCCAGGTATTTAACGCTGGTCCTTATGTCTACACAAACCCCTCTAAGGCAAATCTTAGGGGGCGGGACATTTCTGCGTCTGCAGAGGGCAGAGGCAGGGAAGGCCATGGCCTCCGTCTTTTGCGGTGCCACTTTAAGACCCAATCCCTCGATTTCCTTAACCAAAGCGTCCAGATCCCGCTCGGCATTCATGAGGCTGCAGGTACTTCGGTAACTATACAACCATTTAAGACCTAACTGATGACGTCACAATAAAAATAAGTAGCATTACCTGATATCGATACAACAGAAGTTTACTCTAACAAAGGTTGTTGAGAATATTACATTTAGTAAAATATAGTAAATTACTTGAATTGAAATTTTGATAACATATCCGTCGAATGTACGACTGAGGATATACAAACAGAAATTATCTATCTGCGGTCGGTAACATTTTCAATGATGTTATCTAATTTACAGTTTCATTAAAAAATTAAAATTATTTCGATTAATCTGAGATTACACTTTTCTTTATTATCTCGGTTATTTGTAATTAAAATGAAAAGATAGCGTTCATCGTTATGGAATTATTACTTTCCCTTTTCTTAAATATTATATATATTTAACCCAATTTTTTGTGGAAATTCTTACGTCAGTATTTCCATTCCTTTTTAATTATACAATTATCCAAGTTTCTTTCTTCAAATAATTCGATGTTTAAATGGCTCCCCTAAATCATTAACGGTTTTTTAACGACGTAAAGTAATTTTTCATTGTATCAAGATTCAATGAAGATATTAGACGTTTCGATACTTCCATCACTTACAGCGCAGATAAATAAGCTCATACAATAATACTTTACTTAATGCTTTTCTATTCTTCAAGATTGTATCATAAAAAAAATTCTAATTACGTTAATAACTCTCCAATTCGAACGTCCGATCATTCTTCATCGTCTTGGAAGTCATACTAACCGGATTTTTAGAAAAATTAAATTTAAAAAATGAATAATATATCACTTCTGACCACAGTTTTAAAAACTGCCTCTACTTTATAGATTATGTTAATGCACTCATTATGGCCATATAGAAAAAAAAGTAGACGAAAAACATGAAAAGTAAAAGACAAGAAAATAAATTTTGCAAAAGTTGCAAAATATTGTAGAAAGAAATTTGAAAAAAATTTCGTTGCTACTATTTATGAATATTCAATAATGCGCGCCTGCATGCGTTCTCTTTGTATGATTAATGTGCAATGTAGACGGAGAAAGAGACAACTTTGACGACAAGAAAAGATTCGATACTATCTAAAAATAGAATAAAGTGATAACTGAGATGAAATGAATATCATTCAAGAAATAATAAAGTCTTATTCCCACATATCTATTATTACTATCCCAACAAAATTTATCTCATATAAAAATAATTAAAAAAATAGTTTATGAACATTTTCGTCTGATTTGATTGACCAAAGTTCAATTTTAAAAGATGGGATTGATTTCTATACAGCAGTATATATACATATATATATATACATATATATATATATATATATATATATATATATATATATATATATATATATATATTGTAAATTCAAAATAAAACTAATGATATATTCTTTGATGGTATAGTTATTTTAATCTTTTCATCTATAAGATAGAGATATAGTTTAAACTATAAGGTGTGCCAAATTATTTCTAAAATGAAAACAAATATTTTTTATAAATAAACTTTTACTTTTCTGCCTTCAAAATCTCTCTCTCTCTCCTATATCAATGTTAGAATCATTGAATGATTTTTATTTGAGAATTATCTATTATTATATCTTATTATTTTTTTTAATACTGTTGACTAGTTTTTCTCTTGACAACAAATGTATTATACTGTTATAAAATTGTACAATTTTTTACACACGTTAGCTATTTAAAAAGTAACTTTAATATAATTATCAAATGTGAAAAATAGATAAGTACACTTTATCATTCTACTTTATCTTATAAAAATGAATTCCAACAATAATTCAATTTATGGAATGAGAAGAATGTTATCAAATTAAAGGAGTTGTTCAAATTATTCTCGACTATTTCATATGTATATTCTGGATGATATAGTTTTCATATTATATATTAACCATGGTATATAAATAAGTAGTAAAGAAGTAGAAATCAGAAATATAAAGAATTAGAAATAGTCTAATTTTGATTATTTTATTTTTCAAAAATTATTTACGGGGCTTTTCCACGTCCAAAGCCATCACGGAACTCTAAGTCATCTGTACCTGCACCAACATCGACTTTTTTATCGCCAGGTCCAGTAAGACCTCCTGGCCCAAGTCTGTAATCAGCACGGTCTTCTGTCAGTCTTGAAGCTTCGCTTCATGGATCTGCGGAAGGCCTGGGTCTTGAAATTTCTGACCTAACTTGTCTCTTGAGCTTAGATGGAAAAATCTCTGGTGGTAGATGCAAGAATCCACGTAAATATTCAATTCTCTCATTGGCCAAATACCAATAAAAATGTCGCCAAGCAAATTTCTCTTTGACATATCCTCTGGATTTGAGGGATTGGAGAAACATGAAAGAATTGTTATAAGAATGAAAGAACACACACAATGATAATTTATTCTAATATTAAATATTAAAGGTATAATTTACCTGCAATGCTTTAATAACTAATAAATTTGAAATTGTTTCTAACTCTGGATGCTTGGAAGCATGGTAATCCTTTTTCGCTACCATTACACCTTCTTTAAAAAGGTATTCGTATTTGGCTACACGATTGTTTTTTGGCATCAACATCCTGATAATGATAAAAATGTATTGTATATATCTTATGTTATTACTGATAATTTGAATTATTAAATACTGTATAATATCAATGATACATAATCTTACTAATTTGTTACTTTTGAGGCACTAGCAAATAGAAATATTAGATTAACAAACATATCTCATAGGCAATAAAAAAAATTGATAAAATTATATGTGTAAAATAAACCAGACATAAAAAGATATCTGTCTTTTATTCAATTTAATAAAATCTTAATTTCTCATATTATATAACATCAACAATTTATTACATGTTTAACGCAACATTATATGAAATAATGTATTTGTAATAACCTATGTAACTCATAACAAGTACTTGATACACCTTGAAACTTAAATTGATTCGTAAAATTTTAATAAAATGGTAATGATGGATATAATGTAAAACGTACTCGACGTTCCTCTGTAGATCTTCTTTAATCTTATTTAATTTCTTATGGAATACTTGATGAAAACAACTATCTTATTCGAGAACACGAGGGAAAAGATGGAAGAATTCACTTCTTGCAGCCCCGCTACTTACGGTTCGTAGAGGTATGATTTTTTTCTTTAATTGGTACTAATAATGATTGGCCACGCCATTAGAAGCGACTCGTACGCCAAGTTTCTTTTCTCTACCTTACGGTAATTTTGATTGGTCATATTAATTATTGTTGGGCAAGCGATCGATCAATACGGCAATAAACAAAAATGTAAAGTATATTTTATGATTGTATCCGAACACAATGATTTAAATTCATTATCAGGTAAGATTGTTTTTTGTCTCATACATATATTACAATATGCTACAAAGTAAATATTACAGTACTTCTTAATCCTTCGCACTATTATTTTATATGCATTTATATTATATACAATTCTATATCTATTAATACTTATTACTACCATTATTCATAGCAAAACATGTTTCAAATAAAGGCTACTTAGAGAATGCCATATTCAGATATAATTATTTGTTTATTATAAATTTAATATCATTTCACATGATATTACAATTAATATCATGTGAAAATTAATTTTACTTTTTGAAGTGAAACTTCTTAGGACACTTTAGTGCAAGTTGATTAAACAGAAATTAGAATGAAACGAAAACTGAAACAGGGAGAGAGATCCTACTATTCAGTATACTAATGTAATGTTTTGGTAAAAATTTCTGAGATTGCTAAGAACTAAAAAATTTCAAACGCAATATTCGTAACACATACGCATATCTCTCTTTTTCCTACTAGGCTGTTTATCACTTTTCGCTCAAAGAGTAAAGCGGCTGGTATAGGTAAAATATAAACTACAGGGAACAGTGTCACCAACATACGCCTATCGTATCGGTAATGTAAAAATTTTTGTAAGTTGTATTTATTTCACGCGACATAACAATCGGTTTTGTATAAATTAGATTAAGTAGTTTAGTAGACTGTAAACTCACTTTTCAATCTCTCATATGTATGAGATTATGATGCTAGAATGCGTTTCCCAATAATCTGTGCTTGATAGGACAGCGGTACGGAAATGTTTCGCAACAAATACGGAGAATAATAAATGTAATTACTGCATACAATAATTAGTATATAAATTTGTGATAAAAGCAAGATTTTATAAAGTGTTTTGTTAAAAATAATTAGAGAATAAAACCTCGTATATAATATGGAAATGAGTTCGTATTTTGATCCTTATACAACTATATAATATATAAGAATATGTTCACTAATTATTATTTCTTTTAAATATTCGAAAAGGATTAAACATATCTATCGATGGGCGGTCATGTGTCGAAATTATCAAGGATACGATTTGATGAGAGTTAGTGCGTAAAATGACCACGTAAAATGACAGATTTCTACTTCTGTTGTTATCGTAAATTACCTTCATCATATGTGTCATGATGTCTTTAATGTAGGTATATTCTTCTATTTATTATATTCTTTTTTTAATTATTATTATGGTAATAGAAGTAGTAATTGAAATAATATAAAGTGAATTCCCGCAGAGGAAACCATAACGAAATAACGCTGTAAAAAAATGCCGCAAATAACGTGGAACAGAACTTGTGTTTTGATCTTCAATAAAAATAATATATAATATATACGTTTACTAATATATGGTATATATGTTCATTAATTTTGAAAAAATAACCGACAAATGTATATACTTTATATCTATATATAATCGAACAAACTTATACTGCTGCTGTATCACAGATCGCCGCGAAAATCTCGCCAGACATTAGTGGAATAAATAGATATAAGAGATTGAATAGTTATACTTTACTACATTATCAAATAAGAAATAGGAGATAAAGAGTCTAACGAAACTAATGAAGTAAATTAGTTCATTAATTTCGTTAGACCCGAACATAAGATTTTCTCGAAATACTAATTTAAATGCATGCAAATGTGCTACACATTGCTTACAAAATCTCTATCTTTTTAATCTATAAAAATAATGAGGAACTACAAACATCACAGTAATAAATTTTTTCTTCGAAATATGTCGAAAACAGCATTTACGCCTAAATCATTAAGAAAGCCGGGATAATGAGTATGAGTGAAATATAGTATCGAAATAGACATGACCCTTATTAGGCCGTTACTACGTAAAATATAAATACAATCATTATAAGTATATTGTTTACGAAGCCATTTATTTGAGCAAAAACGAAAAAGGACATGTATTATCTCGTATCATACTGAAAGTATTTGATTTATATCAAGTGAAAAATTATTGCGTCTTACGTTCCTAATTACGGGAACGTGTTACGTTGCATTTCTCGTACCGCAGCCCGTGATAACGATCAAATTGCATTGTGGATACCATCATCAATGTTATAAACCCACTGGTCGCCATGAAAAATGGCAACTCAGAATTTTTCACCTTTCGAAACTACTGGGATAATGCAATATTTTTGATGGATCCTGAAGAATTCATGAGGACGATGCATGATAAAAGGCACCATGTGAATTTAAATTTATAACGATATATCTGAAGTATTGAGATGCGAAGGTTTCGGTTGACTTACTGTTTTTAGATTCAAATGTAGATATTGATTACTACGATAGTTCGTGTTGTCAAGAATATCTCTCTCTTTCTCTATTATTATTATTATTAATGTTTATTGGAAACAAACATTGAAATAAAATTCATTTTTCTGAAAAATTCTAAACTTTAATAAATTTAAAGTTATTATACTGAAAATTTTACCGATCACGGATACATAACCCTTTGGATATTATTGACTTACTCGATATAGTTCAAAGTAGAGAAGATCTGTACAATTAATAATTAATTTTCCTTAGTGAACTATTTAATCAATAATTAATTGATTTATTACTCTCCATTAATAACACGTGCATATTATTTACTTCTTTCATATATTTAATTAAAACGACTGCTCCACATGAACAATCATATATGAACAAAAATATATGGATTGAACAGCATTTCAGCCTATCGATCATTGGTGAATGTACGTTTGTACAAAAATATGAATTTTAATATGAATTATAATCTTCGTAATATATCGGTCAATTATATACGCCTGTCGAAATATATGTATATATATATATGTGTATATATGTGTATATATGTGTATATATGTGTATATATGTGTATATATGTGTGTATATATATATATATATATTGTATCATATATAAACGTATCTAAAATTTCTGAAACTATTTTAATAGTCATTTGCCTTTGTCTTCTATATTATCAAGAAACATTCGATTGGAGAGGATACATTTTGATAAGACATTATGATATTGTAATCCTAACGTAGAGCATCAAAAGGTGATGATTCGACATAATATTTGGCGATCTATTATTATTTTCAATTATTATTTTATTAATATACTATTATTATTTTATATATTATGCGTTTTAAATGCTAGTTTTAACAAAGTGAATAAAATGAACAAAATCAACAATATTATGTAGTAAGATTTACATTTGAACTTTTGTTTATTTATGTACCCATTTTTTGCCTCGTTTCATCTATACTTTTATATTTTAGTTTTTACTTTATCATTCGTATATTTATCCCAAAAATGCCAAAGCATTCGAAGAATATCTGTAAGGATGTAATTATAGTATAATGATAAAAAATTGCTACATTTACGTTTCGTAATTGTGTATCGGTAATTACCCTAGTAAAACTCTGTTATCTTCTTATTTTTAGCCTTAAATGTGTAAATTGACTGTGTAAAATGACAGTTTTTCTTGAACTATCCGTGAAGACGATAAGAATTTGGACGGACAGAAAACGAATGATCCTGATTGATCATTGTGTATCAGGATAGACTGTCCGAAATGGTTAAATTCGATTGTATCTAAGCGGCACGAAATTGAATAATCACCGTACTGCTGTATAGAAATGGACCATTAATCTCAACTTTTAAAATTGATTTTCGTTTATTCAAATTAGATGGAAACGTTCATAAACTATTTTTTTAATTATTATTAAATGAGATAAATTTTGTTGAGATAGTTATAATAAATATGTGGGAATAAGACTTTATTATTTCTTTAATGATATTCATTTCTTCTCAGTTATCGGTTTATTCTATTTTCAGATAGTATCGAATCATTTTTTGTCGTCAAGGTTCTCTCTTTCTCTTACTAATCATACAAAGAGAACGCACGCAAGCGCGCATTAGTGAATATTCATAAATATGAGCAACGAGTAAAATTTCTTTCTACAATATTTTGCAATTTTTGCAAAATTTATTTTCTTGCTTTTATTTTGCATGTCCGTCATTTACCTTTTATTCTATATGACCATAACGGGTGCATTACATAATCAATAGAGTAGAGGCAATTTTTGAATTTCTGTCGCCAGGATTGTTATATTAAACGTTTTTCAAATTTTTTTTTCTAAAAATCCGGTTGCTTTGTTCTGCGAAACGAAGAAAAATAATCGGACGATCAAATTGGACTGATGTTAGCGTAATATTAGAAATTTTTTATCATACATTCTGGATGAATAGAAAAGCATTAAGTAAGATATTATGGTATGAACTTACACATCTGCGCTGTAAGTGATGAAAGTATCGAGACGTCTAATTTTTTCTTGAACACATTACAAAAATGTCTTTATATCGTAGAAAATCTGTTAATGATTAAGGGAGTCAAATTGCCATATAAACATTGAATTATTTGAAGAAAGGAATAAGGATAAGAGAATCATTAAAACGGAATGAAAAGAAAAATTGTCGTGAAAATTTCTACAAAACATTGCATTAAATATCTGTAATATTTAAGAAAATGGAAAGTAATTATTCCATAACGATGAATGCTACGTTTCCATTTTAATTACAAATAATTGAGATAATAAAGGAAATTGTAATCTCAAATTACATTTTTACTGAAATAAACGAGATTGTTAACCATCGATTTTATATCGCTATTAGAAAACTATTCTTCCTAACTGATTGCCAATGAACGTCGAAATAATTTTAATTCTTTAGGAAAACTGTAAATTAAATAACAGCTGAAAATTTTATCGACCGCAGATAATTTTTGTTTGTATATCGACAGACAATATTCGACAAATATATTACCAAAATTTCAATTCAAAGAATTGATTATACTTTTCCAAATTTAGTATTTTCAACAACCGTTAATAGGATAGACTCCTATTGTATCGATGATAGGAAATGAAATTTTTTTATATTAATGTACCGTTAAATTGTGTTGATTTAACCATTATCTAATAACGAATACTTGATGTTCTTTGCTTTTATTTCCTACGATAAAGGGCTACTGTGATTGTACACGTGGAATTTTTTATGGTAAATATAACAATACATATCGGCTAATTTAAAAAGATTTAAATAATAAATACGACATGTTATATATAGCAATCATATATGTAGAATGTTACATATAACGATAATCACTTCCTTGTAATATCTTCAGTATGAAGAAAATTATTATATATCCATAATTCTTTCAACGAGATCAGTCGTCAAACAAAAAAAACAGTCGCATTCTAAGCTGTTGATCAAATACTTTACTAGTAAATCAGGAACCATGGTTAATTGTTGTAACCAGAAGTGAAATTACATAAATCTATGTTAAAGGTTGCTTCGACATCGTCCCAGAGTGTTAGGCTACCTGAAATATGTGAATTCACACTTGATCCGATAGCTTCGCATTTGTTTTGCGTCGCATTTGTTTTTTAACATCTTTCGGTTCGTCTGCTAGAACGAACGAAATATAATAATCTTATTTTTCATCAAAAATATTTTGTCGGCATGAATATTGATGTATATCAATGTATACCATTACATTATATAACATATAAATTGGACTAAGTTAAACAAGATAGATTAGTTTTCTTGTCTGTAAACTCTGATTTTCGAAAGAGATAAAGAATCAGAAAGAATGCAAACATTTATTATGACGTCATCACAAGTCAAGTTTCTTCGTGCAATGAACGCTAGGCTCGTAATTAAAGGTTCCGGAAAGGAGAGAAAAATCAATTGTAAATACATTTTATTTTTGAAATTTCTGGAATATTCTTTCAAATAATCTATAGGAGTATGTAATTACCTATGCAATTTCTTCGACCGTAACTAAATGGAAAGAAATACGTAGAACAATTCTTTTCCGGTAGGAACCTACCGGGATCGAATACTAATGGCCATGGCCAATATTTCGCGCTACTATGTAGTTTATAAATGGGAAATATTGCTGAACATCCTTTCGGTTTAGTCCAATTTTTAGTAATATAATTAATAATATAATTCATATAATTAATAAATAAATTTTATTACTATATAATACGTTCATAATATTATTAATGAAATATAAAACATAAAACAATGAAATGATATATAACAAATTATTTTGTATGCAAATGTACCTATTATATCTTACGTCACTTCCCGTGCGAGGACTAGAACTGCAGGAAATAGACGTAACGTTTCCTTGATCACAAGTTCCGAAAGTTTTTTTTTCTAATTATTTTTAATATCATTATATATTTTTATTCGAAAATACTTTTAATATCATTATATGTCAAAGAAACGTTTGATTTAGTTTCCTATATACTTTGTCCTTTGTGATCGAAGATTTGGAAGACATGATAAGAAGTTAATATGAATATAATTTACGTCTGATACGTAATGACAAATTATTAAGAAAATATATTATACATGTACTTGAATTTTCGGAAATGTAGCAAGCATTAAAATTATAAAGCTAATGGTTGTGGCTGAAGTTTCGCTTTCCTGAAAGTAATATACAGTTTTCCTTAATTGTCATTAACAAAAAAAATTTTATTGCAACTAAATAATAAATACAGGTATAACTATTGTATTGATTTCATCGCGAATATCTTGCTCCGAATATTTTTCTCCTTCGTACGATGACTCGAATAAAGAATCTAGAAGTGTCTTCAGCTATTGTTCTTGAAAAATGAACAAAAATCTATCATTAATAAATGAAAAGATTGAAAACTAAATTTTATCAAGGGTATGTTGGTTATTTTTACCTAAATTTTTGGCTATCAATTCCCGATTAATATTACTTCTTAATAGAGATTCCCTTTTCTCTTAGATTATTTTTAGGAACGAAAAATAACAATATGTACAGAACAATATGTATAGAAAATGTTAAGAAGTAATGTGTTTGAAAAGAAGTAATGCAATTTAAAAAATATTTGCTTTAATGACACCTTATTTTTAAGTCCGTTGTATCCAGGTAAGTCAAACACACCTGAAATTTTTTTTTTCTAGCAATATTATAAAAAATTATATTCGGATGTAACCATACTTTAAAGATCCTTTGTGTTGCTATGTCCATTGCACTGAAAGAGCAAACGAAATATATTGTAAGAATATATAATACATTAAAAAATAAAAGTATCATTATTATTACCATTCTATTGATTTAGCTAATTTACAATCCGGATTTATCAGCGAATTTATTCGCAGCGTGACATCTTTCAATAAAAAGTTTAGCAATATTATAATAAATTCAAACAAATGTACATAAATTTTATAAACGTTTAAATGTTTCTAAATTAAAATACCGTATATTACATCCAATGAACAGCGGAAGACGTAATGGAAAGCGTCTAATTCTTCTCCATCTAAAGTTTCCAATTTTTCTATTAATACGATAGAATGTTAAACGAATATATCCATATGTGACTTTATATTTTTTATAAGGAACTTTGATTTAAAGCTTTCCAATGTGGATTCCATACTAACGTTAAAATCACATCAAAAGGAAAACAAGTATGCTTTAATTTACATATTTTACATATTATTTTAATTTAGATAGTTTATTTAATTTATTTGTTTATACATACATGTATATAAGAAAAAAGTAAAAGGGAAAAGAAATTGTACATATTAATATAATACATTCATCTGTATGTGTATATAAAGAAGCAAAAATATTTTCTTGTTCAATTTTATAAGATTTAATGTTACAAAAATGGATACATTTTATAATACATATTTAATATAATTATTTATGTAATATTAAATAATGTAGAAGATATGTATTTCACAGTAATATTTGGACCATTGAGTACATTATTTTGTACAATATACACGCCACAATAATTGATTATTCTTACCAAGATTTAGTATTTGGTTAAATACAGCTAGAATTGGGATTATAAATAAATATCGGATAAAATACTTAAATATAAAAAATTGATGATACAAATTTACCTGTCGTATCGCGAATAATCAAATGAGCATTTCCAATAATTGAAAATGCTTTTGGACCAAAGATTCCTTTGATCTTATTAATCACGTTTAATTTATTTAAAAAGTATTCTGCTATTCCATAGTATAGTCCAAATAAAATTGTTAGAATAATAATTAATATTATAGTGAAATACATGATGAATTGTATCAATAAGAATATATATAAGCAACTTAAATATAATGAAAATAATCTTATAATCGTAATAATAATTGTGAGATTTATAGATAATCTGATAGCATCGCACAACGATTTCTACTATACTTCTATTCTAACAGAAAGTGAGGATGGAAAAGAAAGCATAAAATACCAACTTTTATAAGTAATTAAATAATTATTCCCTATTACTTATATTATATAATAATATAGGTAATTATTCCCACTTAAATTCTTTTCTTTTTCAACAGTCTCGTAACAATTTCTTCTAAATTTTTTATATTAATCATTACAATGTTCTCTATATTAATCCCTATACTTTCAGTAATATGCATAATTCTTCTACTTGTGCCATTCGACTTGTCATTATTTACAGATTTTACTATATTACTAATACTTCTCACATATGAACTCACGTCTCACTAGGCACAGGCCTTAATAAACTAATTTCCTAAGGAGCTTCGGCTTTCGCGAGATCTCGTGCCTTTTCGGCCGTTACCTATCCGGGCAGTTCTTTTGGCTCGGGATCGGCACCAAATAGAGTGTCGAAGCGGCGTTGCAAGCACTCTCTTACCTCTTGGGAGAGTGATTCCAGACGATGCTAAAGCCTTATCTCCAAATAATTCAGAGTCCTAGGATCCAAGACTGGTAGGTTCAGCGGGGGAATTCGCCTTCTGGATGGCAGTAAAGGGATCAGGCGGTATGGTGGAAGGTTCTCTTTCTTCTCTTCCAAGGGCTCGACATCCAGTGCGTCATAGTAATTTTTCGTTTCGTGATAAGATTCCTTTAAAAAGCGACGCAATTGATACTGCCTACGATCACGACGTACTTTAGGCATAAAGGTAGGAAGACGCTCGCGGAAAGAGCGGTTAATTGATAGTAGAAAAGGAGGAAAGAGAATAAATCATCGTTCGTGCGGGGACTCCTCACCGAAACAACAAAGTTGCCCGTGTGGAAGATACTCACCGAGAGCAATGAGGATGGGTAAGTAGGTTAATAGGATTTTTGCCTGCACGGTGGAGGATGAACAAATTGCACTGTTGTGTTTGAATTAGTCGACTGCGTCGCGAATACTAGCTCCCGATTTAGAGATATGCGCGAGGAAGAGAGCCGCTACGAACACAACCGGGGTTACTGACTTGAGACGTTTTAAAAACAAAACTTTTATTTAAGAATAACTAAATGTAAATTTACTCGTGCAGATGTAAACTCTAAATTTAATAGATGCGCGTGATTCGTCTCGATTCTCGCTGGAGATGTATACTCATCAAAAAATCCGGAGCAATAATCATGGAGGAGCGTTGTGCAGTCGCTTGTATGTCCAGCCAATCAGCGTTCGGCGGCGCTCGATGCGTCCTCACTGGCCCACTGCTGTCCCAATCGGCGGTGGTATGGGGGATTCAAGTAAGTGGGGAGTACTGCAATCGCCGGGGCTCGAGGGGTGGGGCTTTGGTGAACCGCAAGTATGGACGGTCAGGCAAGGAAGACGACGGAGATTTCTGAGGCTGGATGTTTTCCTTGAATTGTCTAGACCATATGTTTTACAATAACTTAAATACTTCAGCATTTTTACAGAGAATTTAGAAAGTTCTCGAGTATTGTTTCGCTTCCTACGTGCGTAATTGTTTGGGACCGGACCGTCCCATGTACCTACGTATTAAGCGCAAGTTTTTAGAATTAATGTTTTTCCTTTAAGATTTATGTGCTCCGTGCGTTAAATACTCAGGTAAAACTGTCCCTTATGTTTACATTAGTTACAATATTTCGTGTACATATAATAAATCTAGCCTATGAATTATTATACTTACTAGAATGTATGCCCTTTGTCCTTAATATATGTTTGCAATGTCGGAATAAATGACATTATAAAGGTCGATCACCGTGTCTCACTTAAAATTAAATAATGTTTTAAATTTAATTTAATTTTTTACAGGTTTTCGTCGTGCGACGTAACAAATAGTATATATTGAATTTATCAGCTATGTTATATCCTTTATTCTTGCCCAAATTCTCGAAATCTGTACTGTCTATATCTTTCATATCCCTTGATTTTCCTCTAATTATTTCTTCCAGAGCTCTTCACATTTTCGTAAGGTTTTCTCTATTATTATCTATCATACTTTCGTAACATTTCTTTTTCTTTTCCCTAATTAACTTAACCACTGCATTTCTTTCTTATATCTCAATTATAACTAATGAATAAACTTGTCTTGTTAATGTATAAAGGATGTTATATTAGTTATTATATCCAACAAATGTATCATTAATATAACTAGGGTACACGAAATCACCGAGATTTTAGGTATATTTAGGTATATTATCAATGTACACGTGTATTTGTTATATTAAATCAGCAATCCTTTTTATACATACTGTTATTATTTCTCATACTTATAATAATATTATTATTATTCATATAAACAATTATTTTTAATATACAAGTTTATTACATTATATTTGTCATGAATAAATATAGCAAATTGTTACGTTCATAACAAACGATATATGTAATTATAAATTGAAGTAGAAATATATATTAAAGTATAAGAAATGAATGAAAAATTTATTGTATAAAAACTTTGTCGTTCTAATAAAGGACCAAATGAAGAACAGTTTATTCTAGGAAGAAGTTATAAATGTATATAATATATATTATTTTCTCTTCGTATATATAAATATTGATGATTATTGACCTAAATATATAATGCATGTGTTGATAGAATTAATAAAATGACATAAATTAGTTACCATGGATGCTTACAATTTATAATAAAACTTTACATGTGCGATTGATCATCACTCCGATTTTTGTAAGAAAGAGAAAGAACACGTAAGTTAGTAATATTATTAAAGCAGTGAACAGGAAAAAATTTATTATTATTTAATCCTGTTGTCTCCTCTTGTCATACGTAGAAATAGGTATTATAATTTATATATATAAATAACTTCTTTTATCTCACAGTTCCTGTCTCCCTCTAGATATATTTTTACTAAGATAGACATTTTAGAAAATGTATTCTTTCTTAATTTCCGTTAATAATTTGTCATTACTTATATAATGAAAATTATTATCAGATTAAGTATACGAGTAAAATATATTCAGATAAAAGTATACGAGCTGAACCAAATTTACAACCCGATCGATCTAAAACATGTTCCAATAACATATGATGATATTAGAAAGATGATTCTTTTGGAACTTATGATAAAGGAAAGGTTACGTCTTTTTCTCGCAAGCTCCGCCATCGTTCGGAAAATAACGCAAGGTATGAAGTGACACACATATAAAATCAACATATGAAATAATAGATTTTATATGTTTCATCCTTAATACAATATAATAATATATTATATAAAAATATTATTTATTTTGTACTTGAGCGGCACCGATACGGCGTCCGACTAATTTGAAGTATCAACTCGAGCGACACTGCTACGGTCTTTTGTAACTTGATCTGCTTATTAACGATGTGCGATAAGATATTTCTCTCGGAAATACTTTCGTGGTCTAGGCTTGGCTTTCATTTTTAGCCAAATCTTAGCTCAGTTTGGTTAGTCTCAGCATAGTGTTCGCTTGAAACAGTCTTGGCAGTGAATATAGCAATTGAAAAGTTCTTGAGCCCTTAAAATATGGATAAAGATCAGATCAGCTCAAGTACGGACGAAACTTAATTTTGCCGCTTTGGATGAAGAAATTACATTGATTCACGACGGATTACGCCACTAAACGAACGAATCCAGTGGAGAAGATAGTGAGGAAGTAAGAGGTGCGAGACGACGAAAAATTAGAATTATAGAGAGCAAAAGTGAAGTGGAACTGCGAAAGGTGAAAGGAGTTCAAAATGGGTACTTTGCAGAAAGTACGAAGAAGAACCGGATCAAGTTAAAAAAGACCGCAGCAGCGTCGCTCGAGTTGATACTTCAAATCAGCCGAGCGCCGTATCGGGTTAATTGCGACCAGTGATTCTATAACACTAATGCAGACATCTTGCATGCAAATCGATCGTTATCGCAGACCACAGTGCGATAAAAGTAAAGTTGAAAATAAAAGACCTTTTTAAATTCCTTGAGAATTCAATATATAACAACGGGTTGTTATCTCTATTCAAAGGGAACTCGGCTTGTGAGGACGTGAATAAAAACAGGCATAATTTTTGATTGATTTTGATTTTGATGAAGAGGGTTTCACGTCAAGGAGAAAAGTTTAATCTAGGATCTTGCTTTTTCAAATTTTTTAAAAAGCTTTTTATTTGTGAATAAAATATAATACAGTATCTAAATGCAATATATACATCATAGAGTATACAATAGACAATATGGGTTGTTTTTCCCAAAAAATGTAAAATAATCTTAATTAGTATCTTTATTCGAATATTAATTTTACAGGTTTTCCTGGTTTCAAGCTAAAGTTTGTTTCTATTACAATTTTTTTGATTGCTACTGATCGATTTATTTTAGATCGATAAATCTTCTTTGCGAAGTAACAATTAGTACTTTCATTTCCAGCGATGTCAATCTTTGATCTATAAAGTAGAATCAGAATTAAATACATTCTGTTCTATAACTTTTTGAGGTGTAATTTCAATAATCTGTAAAAATGTGCAATTACCTGTGTAATTTCTTTTTCCTTGATTGAATGCTAAGAAATTCCATCAATTATCTTCGATGATTTGAAATCCGTCTGGATCGAATGTTAACATTTCGGTTCAATATTTTTCGTTTCGCTCAACTTTGTAGATAAAAATACGGTTAAACTGCATTTTCGTATGATCTCCTCTGTAGATTTTTCTTAGAGAGTGTGCGTGAAAGAGAGAGAAAGAGAATGTAACATAAAATAACAAGTATAAGAATAACAAGTAACCATTTCTTTTTATTTAGTTCTACCAAGGCTTAAAATATAATAGATACAACACATAACCGATGTTCATGAGAAAACTATATGATGTGAATTATGATCTAATAATCGCGTATAAATATCCCCCTTTTGTCTCTTTTTCCTCCTTCACATTGTACAACCTTTCACTCTTTCTCTTTCTCTCTACCACATCGCCATCCTCACTATCTTCCTCTTTTTTCCTCTTGCTCCCACTCTATTCCATTCTTCGACCGAGCAATTAGACTTATATGATTTTGCGTACTTTCTTACAGGAATACTTCATTAATTCATTAGGTTTGTTCTTAACGATTTCTCTAATTGATTGCGAAAAGGTAAAATATAATAACAAGACGTAATTTGTTTTTACATACGGATTCTCTTGTATCGCTCATAACGAACATGAAATAATCTTGTGGACCGTATAATTTTTAAAAAATGGTCTTGATAGAGGCATTATAATATTAATTTACCGCCAATCGTAGTAGGGTCGAATGTAGTAGTGTATAGTTAAAGTATCAGTACGAACTGAATGTTCGTATTGCTGTTTCCTCGAATGATCATCTACATCGTTACACTTCGCTTACTCCAATATTTCAAATCTCATTAAAAGAAAATTAATACATTGCCCGGCGATATGTTATACGTAGAGAAAGGGTTAATTGGTATCAAATATCGAGCATGTACAAGAAAATCTATAAGAATGCATTACTGCAGTTTTACTAATTTCTAAAAAAACTATTACTAACCGATTTATTTTAATGATATAACTTATTAACAATGGAAGTTATTATCTTTATTTCTACCATTGCAATTTATTGACTTTAGAATATAAAATCCATGGTACATACGGCTTCTACAATTTATGGCATATAATATGTATAATATATAAATATAAATATAAGAAATAAATGTAAACTATGATAGTGATCAGAATGAGGATTAGTCCACGTGCAACTTCCAAGCGCCCTTGGACTAGACGAAGTTCGTTGCACTGTACTCTAAACAAATGTACATGTGTATGACACGTGTGAATGAGAGAAAAGCACGATTACATAATATATAAAACACTAGGCATGAGTGTGAGAGAGCACATCGGTTGTTCTACTTCAGCAATGTCGAATATCGAGTGTCGAGCGAATGAACAGATGAAAGTTTGTTTGGTCGATGACAATATAAATAAACTGAAAGCTTTTCACGGTTGAACTGTATGGCATTGAACGTGTAATTAAAAAATGTTTTAAAGGTACGTTAGGCACTTCTCCTACCATATAGAAATATCTTCATTTCTTGTACTATAGGTAGATAAAGTTTTGATGTGTCAAGATATTGATAGTGGAGGCTTTGGCGATAGACGTGATGATATCGCTGATATCATACATTATTTGGACTTGCTGCATTATCGTTAATACATACTGATTATCCATCGAATAAAGTAAATCCGATTTATTGTTTACCACAATACGTAGTAGATCATTTAGAACTGAGAATAACAAGAGTGGACAGAAGATTCCATACGTATATACATAACACAATTTAAAAATAAATTTAAATTATAAAATATTTAATTATATTATATTTATGTATTATAAATCATAATGAAATATGGAATATAATATTTTATATATGATATTATCTTTCCTCTTTCCTAGTGAATAACAAATTTTATTCAAAGAAAAGAGAAATTAAGTGAATTATTAATAATATCTAAAAGAATCAATAAAATTTTTAAATTATTTATTCAAATTTTTCCACTTATTATTGTTATATTTTACAACAATGCCTTCTGAATAATAAAAGAAGCTATCGAATAAAGCAATCGGAAAAAGGAATCAATTATGCGACGAGCGAGAAAAGGTGACAAAGACAAAAAGAGAATGGTGAATGATAGGAGATGGGTCTGAAAGAAGGGGACAGAGAGAGAGAGAGAGATGAAATAAGAGAAAGAAAGAGTAACATGTATATGTGATTATTACATATGAATTATCGTACGTATTTACGTAATGATCAATAATTGAAGCAAATTATGTCGAAATATTTTTTTTATATCAATTATTTATATCGATTCGACGCATTACACATGGTAACTCAACAGGATTATGCGATAATGAATATTTTTCTGTTTATTGTTCTAATAATATTGTTAACTTACACGTCCTTTTCCTTTCTCTCAAAATCGCACAAGAAAATTTTATTAGAAATCGTAAACATTCAGGACGACTAATTTATCTCACTTTAATAATCCTATCGATGCTTTATATATTATATATTGTATTAACGTTGATACAAATCATTAACATAAAATACTTTTAATAACAGAAAAAGTTCATATATAAGCACACAAAGATAAGAAGAAAAACAAAATGATAAAAATGGAAAGATATCAGTCACCATATTTAACCTACATATATATCCAAATGAAGAGTATTCATCAAGATTATTATGAAATTTAATGACTTTTTCAGAAAACGTCATATCTAGTTAACATTGTCTTCGAGGAGAATAGGTCCTTATCATAAATGCATTTTTCTTTAGGCATATTACCTAAGGAGATGACAACCGACTCAAAAATCTTAAACGGCAAAAGGGGCCGGGAGGCATATCATTTGAAACGCCTTTTTATTCTTTTTACAACGGTATCATTTTTTCCATTTTAAATCAATAGTTATTGAAAAAATGCAATTTTAATTTTCTGGTTGATAACAACTTTTATTTTATTAAATGTTAAAAAGGTTCAAACGTAATTAATAAAACTAGTTCTTATTTTGTTTCTAATGACTGGACGAATCATACATGTTAAATAATTGATTCAGCTGACTCTTTAATTCATTCCTCCTTCAGACATTCGAGAATACAATCCGGTAATCATCTATCCGTTTTCTTCTTTTAACTCGACTATACGTAAATTTTGTCGAAATAAATAATCGGCATATCCTTCGAAAAAAAATATCCAGTTCGCTAATGAAAATTGTCTCGCCATTTAATGCTATAAACATTAGATTCAGTGATCGAGCTTTTGTTCATAATATAATAAGTATTTAGTTAATGAAAAATCTGAAATCAGTATTGCAATAAATTTAATCACTTATTCGTTCCAACCGTTCAAATTATCGCCAAATAAAAATCTTAAATAAGCCACTGCTTTGGTTTACGCTTCTTACTATCGTTATTATAAATATCACTCTCTAGAATCTTCGATGATGCTTTAGCATCTGGATTTTTTGTTCTTTTTCATAAAAAGCTTGGAAACTGGAAGTACAAAAACTTTAATTGACGGATCCCTAAGATGATTATTTTGTTTTTCAGGCATCCTCATATTTATACTATTCAACGATACATTTACTTACCAAAGCGTCTATCGCAAAATTCGACCATTGAATAGATAAACGTACGTGTGAAGATAGATTGCTATAGCAAGATTAATACAAAAACGTGGTCCGCATCTTATTCTTCTTTCATCAACGATCGTTCTACCACCATGAAACAAACCAATTTCCATATTCAATTAGCAGAAAATATGTTCCGCATGATTGATGAAACAAAACTCCATGACAATGAACCAACATGAGCTTTCTTACCATTGGTTTCCACAAAATTTTCAGTGTCAATTCTTCTTAAGTATTATTTGTAATAAACTGCTTTTCTCCTCCTCTACGATTGTTATTAGACTAGCAGATTCGATAGATAAATTTACTCTCTTTCATCTATACATATTTACTGCAGCTATATTCTTCGATATCCCTTCAGATGATCTCTTGAATAGTTCTCTTGTTTTTCTCAATCTTTACGTGCATAATGAATCTTTCGGATGAGAAACCATCGACTAACTAACGAATACATATTATCGAATGATATTCTTGAATTCTAAGATGTTTTTCTTTCCTATTTTTATACAAATAACATCCGTTCTTATCCAATAAAAATCCAGTAATCATGGAGGATGGAACGATGTTGAAGCATGATCTTATCGTGGCAACATTCTCGTTGAGGGTCTAGTAATAACCTGCGAGAACATAAGTCAGAATCGAGATGAAAACACAAACTCTTGGTACATACCAATTGAAAGCCAGTCCAATCTATTACACAATGGAATATTCCTTTGTTGCGTTCATTTCCTTAGTATAGTAATAATCCAGTGCATAATGATACGTCATCATTTTTCATTCTTAAATGAAATAATTTCAATGGTTGGCCAATTCTGAAACGTTGCATATTACGTATAGTCATGTATTGACATAATTTGAAAATAAAGATAAGATACCTTTTGATGCAAATATTTCACTTAATAATAATAATAAAGTCAGTATCATCTTATATTTTCTTATTAAGAATAAATGAAAAAACTTGCGGTTAACAAAAGCAATAAAAGAATTATTTATTTGACGGAATATTTATTAAATTCTATTTCGCTTGCTAATGAACTATATACCAATAATAGAATATTAACGGAATACTTCTTTCAAAACATTTTGTCAATTCTCTGCAGGATTGTGACTCAGATTCGTTATTATTCTTTCTAAAAATCTTTTGACCTTCCCACATTTTAATATACCAAGTAAAAACGTCTTACTAAATATCTGTTTGAAATGTTTTGTGGAAATAATAATAGATAATAAAAATAATTATTAAGAGTAAGTACTATTATTAAAACAATTAATTAATTAGAATGAATAATATAATGAAAAGGTTCCGTAATTTTAGTAATAGCTTCTTCAACTTGTTATGTTTTACTTTAAAAATAATTTGATCCGCTGTATTTCTTGATGTCTTAAAAGCTTTCGATTAAAATCATATTTAGAGGTTAATTTTAGTTTCTACAAACGAATATCATTTAATAAACCTTCAACATGGTAATTTTTATTTCAAGGTTGAAAACCTACTGAAAGATTCATTAAATGAATGACATAAATAATGGATAATATGATATACAAGAAGAAATTAGTACCACTGCTGAAGATTGTAAGAACACACCACTCCACAAAAATAAAAAGAAATACTAACCTTAAAAATCTATCTCACCCTTCACAGTGTGCCAGACTATAACATATCAATGAGTTTCAGTTGGTGTAGAATAGGTAATGTTAGTAGGCTGTGACCTCACATTTTTCAATCTCTTAAATGTAGATCTTTTTTAGATGGTCGCTTTTAGGTGGTTTCGCATCGATCCGAATTAGATATAACGTTGGTACGCATTTGTTCCGCAATTACATAAAGAATAATAAATATAATTGTTATAATTAGTATATAAATATAGGTTAAAAAATAAGGTTTTGTAGAACATTTTGCCAAAAATAAGTAGTGAAAACTTATATATTATATTATTTTAATATAAATTAAAACATGAATTCATTTCCATTCTACCTTCGAGCTTATTTTTCACGTGATTTTCTTTTCATGACTATTCCACTCTATACTATTTCAACTATTACTTCTATGGTTCTATTGTACAACTATTACTATTACTAATACTAGTAAAAAAATTAAAGAATAAATTAGTCGTTTATTTTCTTTTACATTGATACAACAAAAAAAGAAAAAGAAACAACGGAATCATTCAGCCTCAGAGAATCTACGATTTCAGAATTATTAATCTAGATGTTTGTCAATGTATTACATATTGCTTATAAAAACTCTACGATTTAGTTTATAAAATATAAAAGGAACTACAAAATTTTCTAAAATTTTACAATATCTTAAAAATTCAGATCCATTGACATGAACGATTGAACACGCATTTCCTCATTTTCGCCGTAAAATCACTTGTCGAAAGTTAATGAAAATGTCCTTTGTTTCTCCATAAGAACATCGTGAAACGCATTTCTTAGCGTTCAGAAAATCTTAGCATCATCAGTTTATGCAAACAAACAAGCGAGATATCGTTTACTAAACCGAAAGAAACCATTTGCAGTGTAGATATGAAAATCAGTCGTGGAAATACCAACTTCTCTTTTGGCGCAGATTTCACAGGGAGGACAGTGTACAAAACTTTTTCTTTTCAAAAAATGTCGAAATAGCAATTCAATAATTTTTAAACAAAGCACATTTCTTAATTAAAGCCCCATTTTGGAAATGAAGGTTTAATCTAGGACCTCACTGTTTGAAATTTTTGAAAAAGCTTCATATTTCTGCATAAACTATTCTAGAAATAACATCATTTTTTAACACAATTTTTTTCATAGAAAATAAAGCTTTTGGAAAATTTCGAAAAAGTGAGTTCTATACCTAAACATTCTTCTTTAAAATGAGATCTTCTATATCTAAATCGGTCAAAAAATACGTTTGTTTTAATTGTTTGCGTAAAGCATTGTAAAACTGGGGATGATGAATATCCTTACAAAAACGAAATAATTAATTATTTAAATAAGAAGTTTATACAGTATTTAGATCTAATCATTGCTAAATCATTAATAATCAGTTAACAATTAATTAATAAGTAATTAATTATTATAAGTCAACAATATTTATGATTGTTATTTGAATAATATTAACATATTTGAATTAGGCGATTTTAGAGTAAGATCACTACCTGAACATCGCGTTCAATTTTCAAACGTATGCACATAACCGAAGATTGAAGGATCCAATAGATTTTTCTTCTTCTTATCGTTTGTATTTTGTGTTAACGAAAACATACATGAATAATAATTATTTCAAATCAGTTCGTATTAATTACTATTTCAGATTATCAGATTAAAAAAGTTTAATACTGGAGATGTATAAGCTAGTATTCAATTATGTATTAATCCTTTATTATTAATAACTAAAATTTCATAATTTGACTCTGTTTAGTTTTTATTAATAATTTAAAAATTAATTGTAACTAAACATTAAAATTAGCTATTAGTAATAATTAATCTGATTTTTTGAAGGAATTAGTTTTAGAAATTTCGGCTATAGTTCC
The DNA here is from genome assembly GCF_910589235.1 of Vespa crabro. NCBI lineage: Eukaryota > Metazoa > Arthropoda > Insecta > Hymenoptera > Vespidae > Vespa > Vespa crabro. Next base: position 2,956,674 of record NC_060966.1, read on the forward strand.
GTAGGTACTGGTGACCTATCATGACGAAATTTGGGGGATGGCATATAATGAGATAATAGATGAGACATATAAAAATCTTATCTTATGAAAATCATACGTTTGGAAAATACATTCCTTATATATATATATATATATATATATATATATATAAGTATATATATATATATATATATATATATAAGTATATATATATATATATATACACTTAATTATCCGCTATTAGATGTAATATTTAGTACTTTAACATAAATAACATAACTGTGAGATTGAGGGAGGTATGTATTTGAAGGATAAATATATGTACTTAAATATGTGTATATGTTAGATAGTGAGTAGAAACCGTACAAAAGAATAACACGAGAAATGCGAAGCCCATAAGAAAAATCGCTTTCTCTTTATCGGTACGCGAACGAAAAAAAATTCAAGTATAAATTACCTACGTCTCGTTTGCAACGTTGGACATACATAGCATAAATAACAATAAGTTATTAAAAATTATATACTTAATCTTATGTGTGAACCTCGCATACAGTAACAAAAATAGCATTAAAGTATTATATATGTATATCATGGGCTAAATGATTAAACAGATTAACTAATTTATAGTGCTCGACCATTGTGAATAATGACCAGAATGACTCCGTATTATGATAAATATTTCTTAATTTATTGAACTAATCAGACATTATGAAGACAGCTACATTTAATCTTGGGCAATTTAATCTGTTTTGGCATTGTAATAAATTTCAGTATGAAGGTTACATCTTTCTAGACAGTTTTCTATCATTATTTTATTAGAATGCTTATATTAATGACTTTGTTCATATCATATCACAGACTATTACAATGCTTATAATAATGACTTTGTTCATATCGTAACACAGACTTACGAATTAGTCCTCACAGTCTAACTCATTGTAACTACTATATGTACAGATTTGCCTACTCCTATTCATATTTATATTAATTGTTTATCGGACTTTCGAATGTTCTCGGCATTATTTCAGAAAATTAACAAATAACTGAATGCTTTACAATCTTTTTTATTTTCAGATCAAGGTAAATACGCGGTTCAAGCCGAGATTCTTCTTCCTTCTTTTTCTCGAAATATAATACTGGAAAATTACTTACCAGAAAATAATGGAAAGTCTATTCCAAATGAGAAAAAAATTAAACCTGGGGCAAGAATAATTGCATGCAACGTGAATTTACTGTTCGATACTATAACGTAAAATCATAACACAAAATCCAGATTCTACTTCACTCCTAGCCCAACTCGACCGATTCTTATACTGTCTAAATAGTATTATTTATATCATTTTGTCCTACCAAATAGTAACACATCATATTGATCTGTTAATATGATGAATTATAATTAAAAAGATAAAATTTACTCATTTTTACTAGTAAATTTACAGTTTTGTTTGTCAATATTTTTGTTGACTGGACATTAGAATATTAAACATAAACATTTTTAGGATTTTTTATTACAAAAGAAAATATTGAATCATCGGTTGTTGTGAATACTGCCATACTGTCATGCTATCAAGTCGATAAAAATTTTAATTGAATTATACTTAGAGAAAACATTTTACATACGCTGTGCCAGTTTTATTGCTTTATTAAAGTTAATTTTATAAAGAAACGTATCTCCTGGTTGTTTCCTTTACCGTTACTTATTTTTACAAAAGAAACATTTTCTGTAAATATTTAAGAATTGTTTATTTTGAATAAACGCATAGAATCTCTTTACCAGTTTTCTTAGTTACGTTGGAAAGCTCTGAAGAGTAAGTAAAGAAATAAGAAAAGAATTATGAATATTTGGCTTGTCTTGTAACTACTTAAACGTTTCTTCTGTAAGATACAATACGCGAACAAATTCCTAAATAAATGGAAGAGAAATTTTATGGGCTTATTATATATACTATATACTATATACTATATACTATATACTATATTCTATATTATATATATAATATATATAATATAATTAATATATATAATATAATATATATAATATATATAATATATATAATATATATAATATATATAATATAATATCTATATAATATATATAATATATATTATATATTCTATATACTTAGATTTAATTCGCTCATTAGTGAATTTCTAAAATTGAATAGTACTCCCCACCCCCGTGTTTTAATTACTTTACAGCATTAAAAGTAAAAAAAGTATAGAGAAGAAAATCTATATGGATGCAGTTTTCAGGTTTCAATATTTTATAAGAAATTCGAAATTAGTAGTAAAAGAGATCTTGAACTTATCAGGTTCTGGTAGACGGTTTTTATACAATACTTATTTAATACATTTATTAATTTATTTCTGCTACCGATTAACACGCACAAAATTCGTTATGCGTGTATATATTTTAATTAATTTCCTCATTCAAATTTTAGTTTTATTGGTTCTGCCAATTTTAATATTCAAATTTACTCCAACTTCTTCAATTCCTATTGGCTAATCTATTATAATTATAGCGAATTTTTTATCTAAAGAAAAGAATAAAATCATTTATAAATGCATTTTATTCTATAAATTTATGGTATGCTATTACTATAATATATAAGAATATATAATTAACTATGCAATGTCTTCTTCTGTAGCTGAATAGTAAGAATTTTGATAAAGTACTCATACTTGGTAGAAACCTATCCGCATTGAATAGTAACGGCTGGGTCGAATATTTTTCGTCTCAATAGAATTTATAACTCCTTTTCGGTAGTTCAATTTTTTGTAACTTGCTTTAATTAATAAATAAATATTATTATTGAATAATATTAACGATAACAAATTATATCATTAATTAATTATTAACGATTACAAAATATAAAACTTACCATTTTTTTGTAGAGATATCTTCTATAAATTTTTTTACTTTCCGTGCAATAACTAGACCTGAAGAAAAAAGAGAACGTTTTCTTGATCTCTTTTCCAACAATTTTATACTTTTAATATCATCGTATGTTATTGGAACATATTTCGGATCGTTCGAACCGTTGATTTGGTTCAGTTCCTCGTATCCTTTCTGTTCGCAATTGTGATAAGGATGATAAGAAGTTAATATGAAAATTACTTCCGTTATATAGATGTTGACGCATACGTACGTCTCTCCATTGTTCGTGGCACTTTGTCTTAAGAGTTATATATCATTAGTGGAAATATTTGCACTTTGTCTTAAGGGTTATATATCACCATTAGAAATAAGTAATTGGGAACCTATTGGATATTAACTAACAAAATGCATAGATAAAAACACGTGGCCATTTTTGTATAGGCCTGGCCATTCTTAGTAAAGTATCTGGAATTTGATAATATGTCAATCCGGCCAATAAGTAAATAACGAAAGTAGACGCCTAGGCTCGATAAGCCAAGGGCTATCTGGCTTCTAGCTTTGTAATATCCATTGTCATACTCTAATCACACGATCATTAGAACAAAGGAAGCACACACGGAATGTTTAAACATTCCAACGAACTATCCCCACAAATGGGTATCTATTCTTTCCCGTTCCATATTCATACTCCGCCCTTAACCAATCCCTGCATGGACAGTTCTAAAGAGGCCAATAAGCAGTCAGGTTACATATATCAAATTCACAACATCTATGCTTTCAAGCCTCCTTCAGAAGCAACCAGTACAACTAACTACTCATCATACAAGAGACACACAAACAATTGTAACTCATTTAAACAAATACACTGTGAGATTTCCGTAGCACGCATCATTTAATATCGCGCAATTACTTCTCCATTTCTCACGGGATCCTTTAAAAGTACACGTGTTCTCCTATTAATTTGCAGGAACGCTACGAGTGTTATTTTGTTGACGGCCTACAACGGTATCCTAACCTAGTGCCGCCGCCCTTATTCATTGTGACCAGTGGGTCTATAGCTCGAAAACCAAGGACGAAACGGGGACATTTCCTCCGTGTGAATCGACCGTCATCGCTGGTCCGGTACGAGACGCGCATTTAAAAACACTTTCGTCAACAATCAGCAATAAATAATCACAAATAATTAAGAAAGTGTAATTTGTATGTATGTTCTTCAATATCCAAATTTTATTGCATGTAAATAATAAATGCGACTTACGTCTGTAGCTATTGTATAGATGTCATCCCGAATATTTTGCTCTGAATGTTTTTCTCCTTCGTGCATTGATTCGAATAAAAAATTTAGAAATGTCCTCGGCTTTTGTTTTTGGAAAATAAATAAGAATCCTTGATTAGTACAAAGAAAGATGAGAACTAAAATTGTATTGTATGTATAATAGTTATTCTTTTCCTCTGTCTCATTAAATCTTCTAATAGAATTACTCATTAAATCAAGAATATTTAATAAATACGAATGACCAATGAAAGGAATCCAGATAATGACCGGTGAGTTAGGCATGTGCCAAATGTATAACGTAAAATATATTTTCAGTGTAATGGTCCGTTTATAGGAATGCTTGAATTGACAAAGAAAAATATTTAATCTACTACTATGTGTGTTAGTGTAAGTGTAAGAGAGAAATAGAATGAAGGAGATATGAAATAAGAGGAAGAGAAAGCAATGATAACATAATAATTAAATATTCTATCTCCGACAATTGTCACAGATCATACCGAATAGTTTCTTTTTTCGTGGATTTTGGTTATTGCATCGTAGCTTTCGCACGCGAAAATTTAACCATTATCTAATAATGAATGCTTAGCGTTCTATCTCTTTCTTTCTTGCAATGATCGAAATACTGAGATAGCACATGTGGAGTTATTTTAGAAAACATAAAAATCATGTTGACCAATTTATCTGATTTTAATAATGGTATACATACGTTATACATTGTAATGATTTATGTAAAATGCAACATAAAACGATAATCATTTTCTATAATTCATTGAACCGGACGCCCTAGAAAACCTGAATGAAATAATCACTTATTAAACTTCTGATAGATTGTTTATAGCAGCTATTTACGACAGTCAATTGATGTTATAACTGAACATCGTTTTATAAAACGGTTATTAATAAATTCTTCATTGGAATATTAATAATTCATATGTCATAAATCATACGAATATGTTATGAAAATCATCTTTTCTGTTAGCTTGTTACTTGAATATATATTTCTACTTAAATTTCTAATTTTGGCGTAATAAACAGTAATTACATTATTCATTATACAAAAAGCAATTCTTTTCTATTTTCATTGATGAAAAATATTTCTTATATACATAGTTATACAATAAACGCTGGTTTTGGAAATAACAATATATATATGAAAAGTTATCTATATGTAAATTTCTAACTATATGTAGAATTAGAAAAATATCCTCTGTGCAAATCGGCCGTCATCATTGACCACGGTAGAAGTGCAACGTACCTTTAAAAAATTATTTTTTAATTACACGTCCAATGCCGTACTATTTAACAGCTCTCAATTTATGGACCACACAAACTTTCATCTGTTCATTCGTTCGATACTCGACTTACGATATTCCTGAAGTAAAACAATCGATGTGCTCTCTCGCATTCATGCCTAGTGTTTTATATAGGTAATCATGTGGATTAATACTCATTCTGATCGCTTTCATAGCTTACATTTCTTCCTTATATCTATTTTTATGTATCATACAAATTATATACTATAAATTATAGCAGCCGCATTTAACATGGATTGTATATTCTAATCCACTCTTTTGGTGGAAGTCAATGCAAGACTTAAAGTATCAGTACGAGTTGATACTTAAACTTTATACTACTACATTTGATGTTATTGCCGGTAAATTTATATTACAATATCTCCATAATTGTCTTTTTTTCGAAAAATATACGGTTCATATTTATTGTGAACGATACAACAGAATCCTATAAAAAGGATTTGGTCTTGTTTATACACCTTACTTTTTAACTGCCAATTAGAGAAATCATTGAAAAGAAACCTAATGAAACAATAAAGTTTTCCTATAAAAGTATGTGCAACATCATTAAGAATTCTAACTGCTTAGTCGAAGAATGATAAAGAGTGGGAGATAGAGGGAGAAAGAGAAAGATTGTGTGGATCATGAAGTGATAGAGGGAGATGGAGAGAGTGATAGAGAGAAAGAAAGGATAACATAGTAAGACTAACAAGAAGAAAAGGAATGTACGTATGATCAGTTGTTACAATTGTGACAATTATGTATCAAGGGATCCTGGCTATGAGCGTAGTGCATATTGCTCGTGAAAAGTTATCTTTGGATAATATAATTATGAATTTTTGCATTCTTTCTCTCTCTTTCTTTCTCTCTCTCTCTCTCTCTCTCTCAAATCAGAACATCTAGGTCGAATATATAAATTTTTCTATTAGACCACGAGAAAGAGAGAGAGAGAGAGTGAGAGAGAGAGGGAGAGAGAGAGGGAGCAAGTCAGAGAGAAAATGGTGAGCAAAATGAAATATGCAAAATTCGATCAAATTTTTTATTCGGATAACATCACTAGCTATGGTGCGAGATGGTTAACATAATTCGCTTTGGTAATTGATAATTTATAATGTAACAAATCTTTTTCTTAATGTAAACCAATCACTCTATGTTTAATTCGAAGTAATACATGATCGTTTTAATTGTTTCTCTAGCGATGATAAACAGTCTTCATTAACAAGTTAATGATTCCATTTATATTTTACGTAGTACAATCTTGCAATGGTCGAGTTCATGTCGATATTTTGACTGTTTCACTTGCATCAAGTATTTCTTGTAGTAACTCGAAAAGTAGAATAATGAGAACCTTATTAAATATCTGATCAAAGTATACACAAACTATTACATAAATTTAGAAAATATTGTAATGAGAATTTTTTTATTATCAACAAAATGTGTAAAGTCTTAATAGAAATTTCTTTAATATTAGAGTATATAATTTGTATACATTATAAATTAATTGAAATATTAATGGAAAAATATAAGATGTTCAATTTTAGATATTAAATTTTCCATTAAATTCAAAAAATATGCATGCAATTGCGCTGTAATTATTATTTCATAATATAAGTTCATTTAAGGATAAATTCTCTAGGTTACATTAAAATTTGTTAACTTTGCGATCAACCTTCATGTAATATCGTTTAGTTTCATATGTAATGCTTCGTATATAAGTGTCCTTCTCATTCATTACCTTAATGTTATTGTTCATCATATCTTATGATGATATACAAAAAAATATTTCTTCAAAAATATTTTTTGCAATTGTACTTATTCATTGTTTGTTTTTTATTATCAAGGGCGAAATATTTGCCATTTCGAGGACTTTCAGAGTTGTACAAGGGACTCAACCATTGGGAATTTTCCATTTTTTTTCTATCCTCGTCCATTTTAGTATTGTTGAAATCTTTAAATATAACTGATAAATAATAGAATCTCATTATAATTTTTGAGCAGAAATCATACTCCGTATTTTTCAAATAACTTTTGCCGTCACAGGAAAAATTAAAGGATGTATTTACATCTGTAATTCGAACACGACGAAAAGAAAATTGTCCCGAACAAGGTATGTGTAGATCTAATGATGATCCAAGATATCCTTAATAACAAATTTCATTATATAGCTTCTACAGTTAAACGGATATTACTTATAAAAAAAGACATATATTCTCTCTATAAAGAATCGTATATTCTTGCCTAAAACTGTACTAGTCGTAAATCATTTTTAAGTACTTGCCTTGTTTATACCTTTAAGGGTATTTATTAGATCCTTTCAATGAAAATGAAGTTTCAACTATCCCATTTTAATAAATTTCCTTTAAAATTTTATTATCGTATACAGAAAAATATAAACGTGTAATGTGCGTATATATATACGTGAAAAGTAAAATATATATATAGCCATGTGTGTGAGCGTGTGTGTGTGTGTGTGTGTGTGTATATGTATATATATGCACTCACACACATATGTTCATATAGAAGAAAAGAAAAAATGCAACAAGAGAGGCAAATGAAAAGATAATTATCAATCGATCGGTACTAAATCAATATCAGTAAAGATAAAATCATTTTCTTCCCATTAATATGCATGCCAACATCGCGTGACTTCCGATCTATACGATATTCATTATAATTTAAGTCATATTAATTATCTAAATAGTTTAGAATCTCAGTCTTGTGCGACCTTCTTTCGCAATCGGATTGAAAATTTCCCATTTTCTTTAGAATGTATTCGTTGACACATTCAATTTGAAAACTATAATTATTCAATCGACAGATAAAAAAAATTGCGTTGGTTGTGTCATTGAAAATGTTTCTTCTTTTTTTTCTTTTTCTTCTGAAGACCGCAAGTACGTCTGACTTTCATTCTATAAGCGGCGAACAAACACCATTTCTCATAGATATTTGCAAATTATACGGACGGAAATCTGTAGTATTTTTATATGCTGAATCGGTAAAAGGTAAAGTTATTTTTCATTCTCTTTTCTTCATTTCTATCATATTTATTTTCATGTTCCTCAGAAATGGAAATGACAACGATGATGTTTAAATGGAGGCGTGCACTTTCTTAGGAAGGTATTGCGAGCACAAACTTGCATTTTTCACAATTGCACGAATCATCGTACTACGTAAAAGAAATTGTACGACCGTATTACATCGTAGTGATCCCTAATTACAACGCGATTAATGAGTTTTCTTTAACAACAAGTACCTTTGACATGTCTTTAGCTGTGTGGCTAGTGATATTCATTTACAAGGGACATAGTTCCGATTATTGTTACAATCCACCAGGTAATATATTTAATTTAAGATTCAACTCAGTAATGTTGGTTCGTTGTGGTACGGAAAATATTTTACGAGAATGGTATTCGGTCGATACGAATCTAATCGAGATCAATGATATAGCAACATGGAGCTTAGAAAAAGGAATCATTAAATTAGTTCCAGATTTTCTTTACGAAAGAAGATATAATTTACAGGGTTTGGTTATGAGTGCTGTTACACTCAAGGTAAAGCATTTTAGAGTAACGCTTACTCTATTTTATATTAAAAAAGATTTAACTTCATTTTTTTTTCTTTTTACTTTTTTTTTCCTTTAGGAGACAACATTTGTTAACATAAAGAAGAATGGAGAATTAGATGGCTTATTCGGTAAAATATTAAATGAGCTTAGTGCTGCTCTCAATTTTACTTTCGACATTGTCTCTGAAATGGAAGAATATGGAAGGTGGAATCCAAAAGAAAAAACTTGGTCTGGAGCAATTGCAGAAGTACATGCTGGACGTGCTGACATTGCTCTTGCAGAATTTTCCATTACCCATGAGAGATTAAATTCCGTTGACTTCACAATTCCTATTTTCACTTCCAAAAATTGTCTCTTCATTCGGAAACCAGAAAGACATGCGATTAAATGTACATCTTACTTTTCAGTACGATTGCGTTCGAATTTTTTATTAGTTTATTTTGCATAGATTAACCTTCATCAATCATAAAATTGTCACTTTTATAGACTTTTACTAATTCAGTTTGGATTACTACGTTTGTATTGTTAATTGCTGCATCGATCTTATTTATTTCCATCAAAATAAAAAGTGGGAATATATGTAAAATAGGACATTTATTATCTGATAATTTTCTAGATATTTGGGGCAGATATTTTGTCAACAGGGAATCGAAGGTTTGATTCAATATTTTTTGATTTATGTTTTATTTCTTTTTTTTTTTAATAATTATATTTCCATAAAATATTCCTTTGTTGTAGATTTTTCTAGTAGTTTTTTGTTAAGAATAATATACTTCTCTATATTTCTTTTGGTTATTGTCTTTTGGGCCGCATATTCAGCGGCTTTGGTAAGCTCTTTAACAACTGTTATGCACATCATACCCTTTGATTCATTAGAGAGCTTTCTTCAAGATGGTACATATCAACTTGTCGTCTTACATGGTACATCTTATTATGATAAATTTGCAGTAAGTATGATACATACGTCATTGTATATATATGTATATGACCTACGTTATAGTATGCAAAAGAAGTACAGGACAACAAAAAAATATATTTATTTGTAGAATTCGAATAATCCGATTGCAAAGAAATTAATGAAGTTGATGCTAGAAGAGAAAAAATTACATTTAACTGCTCTTGAGGGATTTAATATGGTACGAAGGACTATATATATATAATAGAAATGACATTTACATGAACAGGCTATAAAGAATCTACGGTGTAAACCTTCGGGAACATATTATTTATATGGGAGAGGAGAAAGAATATTGCTCCTAATCTTACAATTAGTGTACTGCTGTAATGTTTAATTTATTTGCTGTAATTAAATCTAAAATACTTGTTTCATTATATACAAATATGTTACGCGTCTATTCAATTTCTTTTTATACAGAATATATTTAATATTCAACGTTATTAATGTTGAAATTTATTATTTAAATATTGAATCTATCATAATTGTAGCTAATAGATTTAATTTGGAGAGAACTAAGATCTTTCTTAAAAGACTTGTAATTCCAAAATTAAGCAGTTCCGAACTCATATTAATACTTTCTCCTGTATATATGACGAATACATTCCTGAACTCTTGTTTGCTAGTTTCGTTAGATTTTTTTACACAGTTTTATTATTAATATCCGTTAATTAATTCCAGATTTGTAAAAATCCAAAATTAGCTTTTTACACATTTGACGATATGCAAAAGAGTATAGGTAATATAATACCATGTAATCTTATATGTGTTGAAACAGGAGATGTGAACAGTGTTGCTATAATTTTATCTAAGCACAATTCATTCACCGACGTCATCAATTTTCAGTAAGAACACAAGAATCTAATAATGTAAATTTTTAATTATCGTACGTTAATGCACTAGTTTATTTTAGGTTGCTGAGATTTCTCCACAATGGTATGATTAATCGTTTAAAAGAAACGATATTTACAAAGAAAACCGATGACATGATCAAGCACCAATCGGTTCTCCTAACCGACGTAATATCACTTATTCTTTTTATGTTAATTGGTATCATTTTGAGTATTTGTATATTTATCATAGAAAAATGTATTTTCATGTATAAAAGGAAGATTATGTCGATTTTAAATCGTATCCCGTCGATTAAGTTGTCAGAATTTTATCTACGGAGGAAAAAAGTTATTAGAAATATTGCAAAAAATTATGTAAATAGTAAATGTATTTACATAAAATAGCAACAATAATATATGTGCTCAATGAATTTTTATATTCAGATTAAAATTTTCTAATGGATTAGAAAATTAAATTTGGATAGCCAATTCATTGTTCTAAAATTTACTAAAAATTACGCTGAAAATTATGTTGATTTGACGTTTCTTCTAGATGCAATCACTATTCACTAATTCTTATTAAATTTCAATACATTTCTTAGAAGATAATATGTGGTTTCCTACTGCTTTTTCATGCATTTTCAATTTTATATCTATTTGTTAATGTAATCATTATGTAAAATTATTTTGCAAGGGAACGTTGAGTTCCCACTAATGATTCCTTTGAAATTCTTTATCCTCATGACGAATAGAATATGTTGCACACGAATACTTAACTTTGAATTACAAGTTAAAAGTCAGTTTCTCCTCAGGTTTTTTTAACAAATCTCTATCGAATCTTACATGTAAAATCACACTAAAATAGTCTTGAAATTTAATTTACTTCCACTTTGTACAGCGAAACGTTTATTTTTTTAATTCTTCTTTGGTCACTTTTTTTCAAATAATAATATATAATATAATAATAAATCATAATATAATACCTGACAATCACTTAATAGGTTGATGGCGAAGCAATTTTAATCAATAAATGTACGGAGAATCCTAACCCGATCGTTCATACATTAATGTAACAGCTATTATGATTTAACTATCGGAAATTTCATGTCTGTCTCTTTAATACTGAATACTTGTCGACATGAGTATTATTAAAAATGTCGTTTTTGTCACGCTACGTTTTTATGTTTAGTATGTTCATTGTCTGTAAATAAAACAGTTTTCTGAAGCAAAATTGTAACACTAATGAATTTTTTTTATCCATTTCTGTAATAGATTATAGGATTCTATAACGGAATTATAATAATTTTATTCATACTTAATACAAAAATATTACAATTTCATGTATGAATAAAAATATTTTTGATATAAGCTTATTGTGATAAGAAAAAGTTTTTATTTTATATTTATTACGCCGCTGGCATAATAACTCCAAGAAGACTGTTGCTTTTAGTGTTTGAATAGTTGCAACAATTATAGTAGAAAATAGCTGAGTTGTTAAATATTGAGAAGATTCAAATAAACAAAACTTTTGAAAATACATTTGTTTCGCCGTAATTACAAATTGGATAATACTTTTCAGTATACCTTTGTTAAAATGTATAGATAAGCATTATATTTTAATTACTCCTTATGATTTAAAGGGAGCTTATTGTAAAAAATTAATATCGATTAAATGATAGGAATACAGAGTATACAAGTTTGATTTTAACATTAATGAGATAACATATTTCGTGTAAATTTATTTTACATTCTGTTTGAACAGATACAACGAAAACGTAATTGTATTCTTTGAGAATTTATTCATTTCATATCCATTACAATTGTAATATCAGAAAATCATATCTTCCTGAAACAATTTCATCGTATAATATATAGGTATAATAGAATGAAAATATTTAAAAAATATTAGATTTTTCGATATTACATCTGCAACGAATAATTGATGTGAAATGATTACCGCATAATAGGATATTTTTATTGTATATATTCATACAAATTTTAAATTAAATTTACATAAAATATATTATATAATTAATGTTAGAATTAAATTTGCATATTTCGTTAAACATATTTATAACCAACTATAATAATTATTTACGGTACGCTCCCATTTGCGGCTAAGGTATTATTAAAATATAATGCTTATATATATACATATATATGTATATACGAAGGTCATTTAAAAAACAATAGCCGTTTGAATTGACGACAATATAAATATATTTTAAAAGGTATTCTATATTTATAACATCATTTTATTTGTAAATATATACATAGTTATTTTGTAATACGTTCGCTGTACTTATTTAATAGACTTTTATTTAAACGTCCGATGAGTTTTTTTTAATAATTTCGACATTTAATTTCCCTGCAAGATCATTTAACCATTGTTAGACACTATGCTATATTGTAAATTATTATTTTCTTCTTTTGTAATTATCAATAGATTCATTTTGAAAATTGCGGTCAAATGCGAATGACTGAACATTCAAACTCATCTGAATATATTCACTAAATTACAATATTCAGGTAGAAATTTCTTTTAATTTTTCAAAGACAGGCCAGTCGATAATAACGAACTATTCATCTGCCAGTTACGAAGCTCGACAAATTCCATTTCAAACGACCGTAACTTTGTTTATTTCTGAAATTATTCGATCAAATGTTTCAAAAATATTCTTAAAGTATCATCTTCGATCTTGTCGAATAGAAATATTTTCATTAAATGATTTTTTGTAAACATTTTAGATATAAATAAACATTGTTGCACACCATGTTTTAAATCACTATTTTCTGGGAGCATAATTCTTCCAAGAACTCTCTAAATTTAGCAAAAAAGTGGTAAACGTTCGAAGTCAAGTCTAAACTGTAAGAAGGATATTCCAATATCCCTTATTTAAAATATTTAAAAATGTTTTTGGTCTTCAGAGACACATGAAGACAAGCAAAATCGATTAAGGATAAATCAATACCAGTAAAGATAAAATCATTTTCTTCTCACTAATATGCATATGAACATCGCGTGACTTCCGATCTACACGATATTCGTTATAATCTAAGTCACATTAATTCTCTCAACAGTTTAGAATTGTAGTCTTATGCGACCTTCTTTCGTAATCGGATTGAAATTTTCCCTTTTTCTTTAGAACGTAGTCGTTGATACATTCAAATTGAAATATAGCACTATAATTATTCAATCGACAAACAAAAAAATGGCGATGGTTGTGTCATTGAAAATGTTTCTTCTTTTTTTTCTTTTTTTTCTGAAGACCGCAAGTTCGTCTGACTCTCATTCTATAAGCGACGAACAAACTCCATTTCTCATAGATATTTGCAAATTATACGGACCGAAATCTGTAGTATTTTTGTATGCCGAATCGATAAAAGGTAAAGATATTTTTCATTCTCTTTTCTTCGTTTCTATCATATTTATTTTCATGTTCCTCAGAAATGGAAATGACAACGATGATGTTTAAATGGAGGCGTGCACTTTCTCAGGAAGGTATTGCGAGCACAAACTTGCACTTTTCACAATTGCACGAATCATCGTACTACGTAAAAGAAATTGTACGACCGTATTACATCGTAGTGATCCCTAATTACAACGCGATTAATGAGTTTTCTTTAACAACAAGTACCTTTGACATGTCTTTAGCTGTGTGGCTAGTGATATTCATTTACAAGGGACATAGTTCCGATTATTGTTACAATCCACCAGGTAATATATTTAATTTAAGATTCAACTCAGTAATGTTGGTTCGTTGTGGTACGGAAAATATTTTACGAGAATGGTATTCGGTTGATGCTAATATACTCGAGATCAATGATATAGCAACGTGGAGCTTAGAAAAAGGAATCATTAAATTAGTTCCAGATTTTCTTTACGAAAGAAGATATAATTTACAGGGTTTGGTTATGAGAGCTGTTGCACTCAAGGTAAAGCATTTTCGTCTAAATGTTTACTCTATTTTATATTAAAAAAGATTTAACTTCATTTTTTTTTTTTTTACTTTTTTTTTCTTTAGGAAACAACATTCGTTAACATAAAGAAGAATGGAGAATTAGATGGTTTATTCGGTAAAATATTAAATGAGCTTAGTGCTGCTCTCAATTTTACTTTCGACATTGTCTCTGAAATGGAAGAATATGGAAGGTGGAATCCAAAAGAAAAAACTTGGTCTGGAGCAATTGCAGAAGTACATGCTGGACGTGCTGACATTGCTCTTGCAGAGTTTTCTATTAACAATGACAGATTAAATGCTGTTGATTTCACCCTTCCTATTTTCATCTCCAAAAACTATCTTTTCATTCGTAAACCAGAAACATTTGCGGTTAAATGGTCATCGTATTTTCTAGTATGATAACTTACAATCAAATTTTTTATTGTTTTATTTTGCATGGATTCACTATGTATAAAATTGTTACTTTTATAGACGTTCACTAATTCCGTTTGGATTGCTACGTTTGGACTGTTAATTGCTGCGTCGATCTTAGTGGCATTTCTCAAATTAAAACATGGGAACGTTCGTAAAACACATTTATTGTCCGATAATTTTCTAGAGATTTGGGGTATATTTTGTCATCAGGGATTGACAGGTTTGATTCGAAGTTTCTTATTTCACGTTTCATTTGATTCTTTTAATAATTATATTTCCACAACGTATTCTTTCTTTGTAGATTTTTCTGGTAGATCGTCGTTAAGAATAGCATACTTCTCTATATTTCTTCTAATTACCGTTTTATGGGCTGCATATTCAGCAGCTTTGATAAGTTTTTTAACGTCACCTATCCGTATCTTACCCTTTCACTCATTAGAGAGTTTCGTTCAAGACGGTACTTATCAACTTGCCGTCTTTCATGGATCATCTTATGATATGTTTGCAGTAAGTATGATAGAAACATCATTAAATGTACATGTATGTAACTTAAGTTATTGAATGCATACATATGTTTGTACGAAAACAGAAGTACAGAAAGACAAAGAAATATATTTATTTGTAGAATTCGCAAAATCCACTTGCGAAAAAAATAATGAAGTTGATGCTAGATGAAGAAAAATTGCCCATAACTGCACTGGAGGGATTTGAAAGAGTATTATCGAGTATTATACACAGGAATACATACATACATACACACATACACATAAATGGAATAACATTTACATGTACAGACTGTAACGATATTACAGGAATGTATTCCTTATATGTGAGAAGAAGAAAAGTATTGTTCTTAATCTCATGATTATGATTATGTATTGTAATTATGTTTAATTTATTTGCTAAAATTAAATCGAAAATTCTAATTACATTACATACACAGATATAACGATTGTGCCAAATTTTTTGTTATACAGAATTTCTCTAATATTCGATCTTATTAATATTGAAATTTCTTATTTTAATATTGAATGTATATTGAATGTAATTCCAGTAAAAAAACATAACTGAAAGGTGATCATATTAACATCTTACTTGAAAGTCTTATAATGACGAAATTATACAATTTGATAAATACTGATTTCATTCCCTCAACATATAAAGAATACATTATTTGACGGTTAGTTTCGTTACATTATGTATACAGTTTTATTATTAATATACATTGACATATTACAGATTTGTAACAATCCAAAACTAGCAATTTACACGTTTGATGAAATGAAAAAGAATATAGATAATAAACTACCATGTAATGTGATTCAAGTTGGAACAGGACGTATAAACTGTTTGGCTATAATTTTATCTAAACACAATCCATTCACCGACATCATCAATTTTCAGTAAGAACACAAAAATCTAATAATATAAATTTTTACTTATCATACGTTAAAGCATTAGCTCTTTTTAGTTTGCAGAAATTTGTCGGCAATGGTATGATAAATCGTTTAAAAGAAACGATATTTATAAAGAAATACGATGACATGATTAAGCACCAACCGGTTCTGCTAACTGACGTAATATCACTTATTTTTTTTATGTTAATTGGTATCGTTTTGAGTACTTGTGTACTAATCATAGAAAAGAGTATTATCGTTTATAAAAGGAAGAATATGTCGATTTTAAATCGATTTTAAATATGTCGATTTAAAGTATCCCGTCGATTAAATTGTCAACATTTTATGTATAAAGCAAAGAAGTTATTAGAAATATTGCAAAAAATTACACAAATAATAAATGTGCTTACATTGAATATCAGCGATAACAATAATATATGTGCTCAGTGAATTTTTATATTCAGATTATAATTTTCTAATGGAATGGTTCTAATTTCATCAGTTATAGCCGCTAAAAATTATGTTGATTTGGCTTTTCTTCTGAATACAATCATTTACTACTAATTCTTATAAAATTTAAATACATTTCTCAGATTAAATTTTGTGGTTTCCTGCTTCTTTTTCATTAATAAGCTATT
This sequence comes from Vespa crabro, assembly GCF_910589235.1. NCBI lineage: Eukaryota > Metazoa > Arthropoda > Insecta > Hymenoptera > Vespidae > Vespa > Vespa crabro. The sequence continues at coordinate 2,973,860 of NC_060966.1, forward strand.
AACTTTATATGTATTTGTTAATGTAAACACTCTTTAAATACTATACTAGTAATTATTACAACTTTAAAGTTACTTTTCAAGAGAACGGTTGAGCTCCGGCCAATGATTCCATTGAAACTTTTTATTTTCACGACGAATAGAATTTTGCACTGGACTAGCGATGATGGTCGCTTAATACGGAGGATCTGTCGACGGTCCGTCTTTTCCTTTCATTGTCAAAGTAGTAGGTCGACTGATTTCGATGAATAAGAGGAGCTACACAAGGTTCAGAAACCGTTGAAGGCCTTCAATAAATACCGTTCACCGCTTTTCCGCAAACTAAGTAGTCTGAAGATCCAGAACGCTCGAAAAATGAACTTATTTTTAAAAATCTATAAATTCAAATGTATTAAACGAATATTTTTTGGCCACATGCTAGTTTATGGATTAAACAATCTTTCATAGAAAAATTATATCAAAAATATTAAGAAATGGCGGCGCTGCAGTTGATGCCGCAGAGGTTCTCCCTCGGAATACGCATCACTGATCGAAAACAGATCTCTGTAATAACGCATTTGAAAAAGAATATATCTTTTTATTTGTGAATGTTGTGACTATAAAATAGCGTACGGATTTTGTTTTATCTTCAGAAATACTTCTTTTGCATAAGAATTTGACAACAAAATAATTAATATTAAAAAAATGATTAATGTATTATAAAAATCGAATGCTATTTTATAGATAATGTATCTGAGAGTATTGTATCTAAATTTCAAGACAATCAGTCCGGTATTTTCCGAGATTTCTTTGCAGTTAGGTCGAAAATTGTAATTTCGAGAAAAATGCAAAAGAAAGTAAATATCCGGTTATATGGGTGATAAAGTGATTTTTTTGCTCATTTTTAATCGGCGATTCCTGGTTGATATGATGTTTCTTCAGCAGTACAATGTGCATCTTGAAATCCTTTCTGAGATGATTTGCGTGTTTGGCAAACGTTTATCGTATTTCCTTGTGCTAAGATCTCCGAGGTATCGCAACGCTGTTTCTTAACTTTCATGCACAATTCATACCATCGATACCGGACTTGTAGATGCATTAAGTTTAATATCGACATTGATTTAACTATTAAATCTATTACTTTGCCTGAGCTATACTCAATAATCGTCGATACTCCGTAAAGCAAAGAAAAGCCTCGTAATCCACTAATGCACTAACATCCATGGATGCTTGATTTCATGAACTTCACGTCACCGTTGCATGCCTTACGCATCACAATTATTAATAGAACGCTTCACAACTGATTATAGAAAAAACGGCGACAAATCGTAACATTCCGTACACATACGGAAGGACACAATAGAACAAGCATCTGCACTGAGTACGTACGTATCGAAACGCGTGATTTACCGATCGCATCTGCCAACTGTTCTATCTAGAAAAACCGTTAACTTCGTTAATTTTTCGAATTTTAATACCGGATATGACTTAAATCGTTCGCGAAACTTAGTTAATAAAAGTGCAAAAAAAATGGATATTTTCAAACTTCTTGGGTGGTCAGACCCCATAATATCGTTTATTTTCTTCTGGTCAATAGATATCATTTTGAGTACTTGTATTGTGACCATAGAAAAGTGTATTTTTCTGCGTAAAGGGAAGAAACTCTCAGCGATACATCATATTCCGTCGATTAAATCGTCAAGATTTTATGTAAAGCAGAAGAAAATTATTAGAAATATTACAATAGATTATACGAATCATTAAGGTGCACAAATATTGTACAACACATACACATATATCTACAACTGAAATGTTAGGTTTAATGAATCTTTCTGTTTTGATTATAATCTCCTAATGAAATAGAAACACGCATATGAATATTTGAGCCCTTGCATTACTTATATACTTGTGTATAACAGTTTTAAATTGAAACAGAACATTTTCTTTATATTGTAGATATAGACGTATATATAATATATTTTCTTTATTTATCGAATATATATACACAGATTTTAATACTTTCAAATTGTTTCGGTTTTTGTACTTGCATAAAATATGGTATATCTATGTATTTAATAATTAAAAAAGATTTTATTTTTCATTTTTTGTATTATTCGAACTTAAGTTTCGCATGACTGAATTACATTTCTTCGAAATTTTTAATAAATTTATTTTTCTGTCGTGTTGAAGTCAATATGGTTTTATTAACAGATAAAATTTTCCATTGTACCAAACGCTACGAAGAAACCCGTAATACACACATAGACACATTTGCACATAGATGTATCTTATATGATATATATATTATGTTTGGTGTACAAAATATATGATAATAATATGTATCTATGTAATATAGATATATAATATATATATATATACACTTTTATATTATACAATGAAATTATTTTAGTGATTTTCTCATATTACATATCTAGTGGAAAATATATCTTGAATAAATATTTTTGCTGAAAGGTTATTTTTTCATCTCCATCCGTTAATTCAGACTATATAATAAATTTACATGAAACATATTATTTAATTAATGATATAAACAAATTTGTATACTCACTTTATCATATATTCTTAATCACTACTACAATTTTTTAGGTATAACTATTTCCTATATATTACTTTACTTTTAAGTCGTTCTATTTAAGACCGCCTTACGTTCTATTTACTCTTCATTTCGTCTGTTTAAGACCTTTTCTCGTTACTCTTTGGTTGATCTAGTCAAAACTGTCCTCCATTAACCTTTTTCTCAGGTCTACCTCATAGCATTTCTTTTACCCATACACATTTAAGCATATGCATTCAGAATTTCATATTTCTCTTTGTCCCTTTCGTTATTTTGTCTTATTTGTCATTCAAGATGCACTTCCCTTTTATTCTCACTCACAATACCTCAGTCCTCTCCCTACTTTTTATAAACAAATGCACCTCACAAGGAATTATGCACCTCACAAGGAATAATGCACCTCACAAGAATATATTTTCATTAGACCATCGAGCGACTTATCTCGTATACAGACACACAGAACTAACTAATGCTATAATCTTCCATCTCACATATATTTACTGAAAAGTGTCGTGGTCGTAAATCATTTTTTTAAGTAATTGTCTCAATTTTATCGATCAAAATGTCTGTTAAAATATTTCAATGGAAATGATATTTGAGCAATTTCTGTCAACATTTCACCATCCTATATACAAGAATATAAACGTGGAATATGTATATACGTATGCAGATACATTAACAAAACGAATATAAATATGTATACACATATATGTGCCAGTACATATTTGTGTATCGGTGTATTTAAACATCATGGAAGATAAAGTAGCAACACAAAAAGTAAAAGAAAAGAAGGTTTATTAATTGATAGATAATAAATCTATACAGGCTAAGATATAGAATATAAATATATATATATATTTGTGTTGAATTTCATTTTTCTTATAGATACATTTAATCAAATTATTCCTTTCCTGTATATTTCTCTGATAAATCTTCATTACGAATAACATATCTCTCTATTTTTGTTTGATTATTGTCTTTTTTGTCGATTATTCAGCTGCTTTGATAAACTGTCTAACATTTGTCATTCGTGTCTTACTATTTGATTCATTGGAGAACTTCGTTGTCGACGGTACTTATCAAATTGCCATTGCTCTTGGTATGGCTTATTATGATAAATTTTCAGTAACTATGTTACGTATGTACATTCATGGATTTACATATATTTATGTAATATGATATAAAATTTATATTCTGGCCGCTAGTTTTTTCTGGCGCAGATCACGTAAAGATAAAAAGGGATCACGGAAGTGTTCATTATTTTTAGTATATTCTCCCTTCTTACACTCTATCCTGTAGGATATATGCGTAGGATGGCTAAAGCATAACTGCTTGAATAATATTGAAAAAAGAGAAGACGATTTATTATTCGTATTATTTATCTATAATATAGACGTATTTTTTTAAGCGCAAGATCTGCTATTATATCAACGATCCTAATACAATTACATAAAAAGATAAAATCATTTTCTCCGCACTAATATGCACACGTAACTTCCAATCTACACGAAAATCATAATAAAGGACGTGATCCTTTTAATAGTTAAAAAATTCAGTCTCGCGTGAATTTGACAATTATTCATTTTATTGAATAATTATCGATTCGTTAAAATTGAATAATTGCATTAGAATTATTCAATCAACAGACGAAAAAAGTGGCATTGTTTGTGCCATTGAAATGATGTTTTGTGCCATTCTTTTCATTTTTCATTTTCTTTCGATGGCAGCAAGATCAAACGAATTTCATTTTGTCTGCGATGATCACATTTATTTTATCATAGATATTTGTAAATGTACGGGTTGAAATCTGTAATATTTTTATATGCCGAATCGACAGAAGGTAAATGTATTTTCCCTTTTCTTCTATTTACTTTTATTATATTTTTCTTTTTTTTTCGGAAATGGAAATGATAACAACGATGTTCAAATGAAGGCGAGCACTTTATCGTGAAGGGGTTACGTGCAGGAATTTGCACTTTTCTCGATTCCAGGAACTACTTGAACCGAATTATACGACCGTATTATATAGTGGTGATCTCAAATTACAACGCAATGAATCAGTTTTCATTAGCAACAAATACCTTTTACATGTCTTCAGCTGTGTGGCTAGTGAAATTCATTTATAAAGAAATTGATTCCGATTATTGTCACAATCCACCAGGTAATATATTTCATTTAAAAATCAACTCTGAAATGATGATCCGTTGTTGTACGGAAAACATTTTACGAGAATGGTATTTGGTCGATACGCATCAAATCGAGATTAATGATGTAGCAACTTGGAGCTTAAAGAAAGAAATCAATAAAATGGTTCCAGATTTTATTTACGAAAGAAGATATAATTTACAGGGTTTAATCATAAGATAGTTAAGGTAAAATATTCTCGTTTTTATTTAACAATAAAATTTTTTTCTATTTTCATCTTTCTTTTTTCTTTGTCATTTATAAGGTTCACTATTCACAATTAAAAACAAAGATTGTGAATTAGACGGAATATTTGGTAGAATAATAAGAGAACTTCGTGTAGCTCAAATTTTAGTTTCAACGTTGTCTCAGAAGTGAAAGAATATGGAAGGTGGGATCCAGAAAGAAAAATTTGATCTGGAGGAATTGCGGAATTATATACTGGACGTGCTGACATTTCTATTTCAGATTTTATTATTACAAATGATAGATTGAAAGTCGTTAACTTCACGCTCCCTTTTTTAAACTCCAAAAACATTCTTGTCATTCGAGTACCAGAAAATTTAAGGATTCAATTGTCATCTTACTTTTTAGTACGATTATTTGCAATAAAATATTTTATTGTTCCCTTCTTCAGGTATTAACCCTTATAAATTAAAAAATTGTTATTTTTATAGACTTTTACTCTTTCTGTTTGAATTGCTGTATTTGGTGTATTAATTGCTTCATCGATTTTCCTGATCTTTCTCAAAATAAAAAGTACAACCAAATGTAAAATAGGATATTTATTGATCGATAATTTTTTAAAGATTTGGGGTATATTTTGCCAACAGGGAATCGCGGGTTTGATTTTATGTTTCTTGAATTACATTTCATTTCGTGTTTCTAATAGGTATATTTACTCAAAGTATTTGTTGCTGTAGATTTCTCTTATAAATCTTCATTACGAATAGCATACTTCTCTATATTTCTTTTAGTTATCGTCTTTTGGGCCGCCTATTCAGCTGTTTTGATAAGCTGTTTAATGTATGTAATCAACGTGTTATCATTTAATTCATTAGAGAACTTCGTTGCGGATGATAATTATCAGCTTGCTGTCACTCGTGGTTCGGCTTATTACGATAAGTTTGCAGTAAGTATGTTACGTACATCATAGTATATGTACATATATAATCTGCATCTATCTATACATACATATATATGTATAAAAAAATAAATATAAGAAAACAAAGAAATATATTTATTTGTAGAATTCGAAAGACCCGTTAGCAGAGAAGGTAATGAAGTTGATGCTAAATGTTGAAAAATTGCCAATTACCGATCATGAAGGATTCGAAATGGTACAATGAAGTATTATAAAAAAGAAAATTAAATAATATTCATTTATATAGTGCGTAATCTAAATGCGGCAAAATTTCAGGATTGAATTTCTCATATATGAAAAAGAAAAAACAGGCTCCATCAATATGAGTACGGAAATATTTAAACTGCGAATTTATAGATGTTCAAATAGAATCTTATATTTCTCCAATATTTATTCACTGGAATTATGATCCAAACTGTTGACATTTTCTTAAAGATATGTTCAACATGTCCAACTACTGCTTGAATACAAACTTTACTTTATGGTCCTGTTGATTTCCGAACTCGATTCAAGATACACTTACGTATAATTGAGAATATGGTATTCTATTTGTGAGTGATAATAATAATCAGTATAACAAAAAAGTATTCAGATTTTGTTTCATATTTAAACAGAATGTAACTATTGATTCAGATTGAATTCCGAGGAATAAAATAATCATGATTCGAAATATAATCATGTGATAATATCCAAATCTAAAGTCTAATAACACGAAAATTAAACATTTCGGGACCCATATTGACAGAACCTATTTTTTTCTGCTCTACATATCAAGAATCCATTTTTGAAATTTTGCCACATAGTTTCACACTGTATATAGTTTTATTATTAATATTCGTTATGAAATTACAGATTTGTAAAAATTGGAAACTAGCAATCTACATGAGTGACCAATTGGTCGGTGCAGAAAATCTGAAAATACCATGCAATTTAATTTGTATTGAAACGGGGCATACAGAGACTTCTGTTATGATTCTACCTAAATCCAATCCGTTCATTGACGTCATCATTTTCCAGTAAGAACACAAATATCAAATAATATAAATTTTTATTTAATGTAAGTTATAAGACTAGCTCATTCTAGATTGCAGAAATTTATCGACAATGGTATAATGAATCACTTAAAAGATACGATATTTAAAAAGAAATCCCATGATGTGATCAAGCATCAACCGGTTCTTTTAATTAACGTTATGCCGCTTATTTTCTTCTTCTTTATTGGCGTCGTTTTGAGTACGTTTATTCTGATCATAGAAAACTATATTATCGTCCACAAAGAAAAGAATATTTCCATGGTAGAACGTATAACGTCAATTAAGTACTCAGAATTTTATGTAAAGAGGAAGAAATGTATTAGATATTTTGATAATAGATTACGCAAATTGGAAATATACACAAGTAAAATACAATTCTAACAACAACCATAATGTGCATCGATAATATATATTTATATATATATGAGTATATATTTATATATATATATATATATATATATATATATATATATATATATATATATATACAAGTATATCTATAAAGAAAGTATACATTCTTCAGGTAGATTTGTCAAGCATCTCATGGCCCGCCCTTCCTTTGTCTTTTGTTATCTACAAATTCTTTTGTTACCTACAAAACGAGCCGTTAAGATTTGGGGAGAGAAAGGGGCAGTAAGAAACAGAACATAAACGAGAGATGTAGTACGAGAGAGCAATACAAAATTTAACCGTGTGAATTATAATTAGTAAATATAATTTAACAGAGTGAACAACAAACGTGAATTGTAGTTTCTTTGTTCACAGGTAAGATTAAGTAGAAATTAAGTTATGATTAATAAATAAAGACTCATTTCTTTGTTCACAGAGAAACATATTTTCGTTTATCACTTCACCCTAACTAAAACGAGTTACTACAAAAAATAAGATATTATAAAACGACAATTTTGTTTATAATGGAAAGAAAATTACAGTTCGCATTTAAATGTGTGGCATCACCAAGCGACAGAAAAATATATATTGCCGGAAAATGAGAAGTTTGTAAGTAATCACAGAGAACTAATAAAAACGGAAAGCTATGAGAGAATGAAAAAAAGCCTCAATCAAAGAGGCCAAGAGAAAAAAATATGGATTAAATGCATACAGGAAATGGAAAGTACCTATTTCGATGAGAATGGCAATTTAATATTTAATGATCTATACCTAGACAAAGTAGTAGAAATAGATATAGTAGAACCCGCACAGGAAAAAGAACACTAAATAGATTTAAAGGGTATATCGGGACAATTTATGATCGAAAAATTTGTGTGCAAACATTCAAATGCAGAACTATAGTTGGAGATATTTGAGAGAGAGTGTCAAAGATTCAAAATTAATAGAGATATCACAAAAATTGAAACCCTAAAATTATTCTTTGAAAGAGCATGTTTGGATTGGCACTCAGCAACATTAACAGCGTTAACAATGGAGGCTAGTTGGAACGAATGGAAACAAAAGTTCTTGAAATCATTTGCAAACAAGGGATGGAACACAGGTATATACGCTACATCCTACAGATATAAGGAAGGTTCACTGATGGAGTACGCTATGAAGAAGGAAAAACTACTACTCGATATGGACAACAATATAGATACGAAGACCCTGATAATGCTTATAGCAGCAGGACTACCAGAATTTATAAGAAATAAGATAGACAGAGAAAAGTGTCAAAATTCGACAGAACTATTACAGGAGATAAAGGAATGTGAAAATCTGGTAAGTAAGAACAATTTTAAAAAGAAGAAAGAGGAATGACAAGATAACAACAAGAAATTTGAAGAAAAAAGACCATGTAAGAACTGTGAAAAACTAAACAAAGGTATTAGATATCACTCAGAGGACGCCTGTTGGTTTAGAAAAGAAAACAGAATAAACAAAAGCAACTCGATGATAGAAGTAGACCTATGCAAGGAACAAAAAAACGAATAACCACACCATTGATCAAGGTAAAGATGATATTAGAAGAGATGTTAGAAGTAAACGGAACATATGACCCAGGTTCCCAAGTCTCTCTAATAAATTCGAGACTAGTTAAAATAAAAAAAAAAAGAAAAAGAGATAGAAATAAAATATTTTTATAAACGGTCAATGGTGTGACACAAACAAAAGGTTTAATAACTATTAAAATAAAAATTTTCGATAAAGAAGAATACGTTGACGTATTTATCGTAGAAAGAAATGACTTTGAAGATTTTATTATTGGGTTGGATATTATAAAGAAATTCAAACTAACCTAATATGAAAATCTACAGATATCTCGAAAGAGAGAAACACAGACAAAAGAAAATATAAGTACATTGGATACAAAGAAAGAAATAAAAGAAGTTGAAATTAATTTTAACGAACATGTGAATGAGGACGAATTTAAATAAGATCTGAATCACTTGGATAATACAAAAAAAAACAAAGATAAAGAAACTTATAGAAAAATATAATTTTATATTTGCAAAAAACAAATATAGTGTGGGCACTGTTTCGGACTACGAAGTGCGAATAGACTTACTGGTTGATAAATACTGCAGTAAGAGACCATATAGGTGCACTATAGAAGATAAAAAAGAGATAGAAAATCAAGTAGCAAAACTATTAGAAAATAAATTGATCGAAGAATCTTATAGTCCGTTTGCAGCACCAGTAACTCTGGCATACAAGAAAGACGAGAATAAACGATCACGATTGTGTATAGATTTTCGTGAATTAAACAAGATAGTTACAACACAAGCTCAACCATTTCCATTAATAGAAGATTTAATATTGAAAGCAAGAAACTATAAATACTTCACCACATTAGATATAAATTCCGCTTTGTGGTCAACTCCATTTCGTGTTGAACATAGACAAAAAACTGGATTCGTTACACAAGAGGGACACTTCCAATCGACATGTCTACCGTTCGGACTAAAAACATCCCCAGCCATTTTCCAGAGAATATTATCTAATATTCTAAGAAAGCACAAGTTGAAAGATTTTTCAGAGAATTACATAGACGACATATTAATTTTTTCAGTATCATTTGAAGAACACATAGAACACATAGAAAGAGTAATGAAGGCAATAGTAAACGAAGTTTTCAGACTAAAATTTAAAAAATGTACATTTGCAACAGTGAAATATCTCGGACACATAATGGAGCACAATACAGTAAGACCAGTAAAAGATAATCTAATTTCAATACAAAATTTTCCTACTCCAAAAACTCAAAAGAATATTAGACAGTTTCTTGGAAAAATAAATTTTTATCACGAATACATACCGAAAAGCTCAATACTACTAGAACCATTACATAAACTGTTAAGGAAAAACGAAAAGTTCATATGATCTGAAGAATGTGAAAAATCCTTCACAGATATAAAAAAGTTATTATGCTCTCAACCAGTGCTGCAAATATTTGACAGGAATTTACAAATAAGTATTTACACAAATGCATCACTGGAAGGCATTGGTGCGATATTTAAGCAAATACAGAGTGATGGTAAAGAAAAGCCAGTAGCATTCTTTTCAAAAAAATTTAATGATTCACAAAAGAGAAAAAAAGCAATTTACTTAGAATGCCTGGCAATCAAGGAAGCGGTAAAGTATTGGCAACATTGGTTAATCGGATGAAAATTCACGATATTCACAGACCATAAACCATTAGAAGGTAAGAACATAAAAGCTAGAACAGATGAAGAACTTGGAGAATTAACATATTATTTATCTCAATATGACTTTCAAATAAAATATATTCCGGGAAAAGATAACGCTGAAGCAGATAGTCTAAGCAGAAATCCAGTACTGGAACCATCCGAAAATACGGAAGAAATATTAAAAATAGTTAATCTAATAGAAATAGAAGAAATAAAAACAGATCAAAAAGAAAACATAACATTGCAGAGAACCAAAACAAAACTAATAGAAAAAGACGGAGTATTCTATAAGAAAAATTAGAAACAAAGAAAAAATAATCTTATCTACAGAACTAAGCTTAAAATTAATTAAAGAAATACATTCTGAATGGTGTCATATAGGGATCAAACAAATGATAAGCAGGATATCTCCTTATTACACAGCTAAAGGAATAACGGCAAATATAAAAAAAGTTTGCCAAAACTGCGAAATATGCATGAAGAACAAATCCAGGGGGCAAGGAAAATATGGATAGATGTCACAACTAGGACCGGCAACGAAACCATTCGAAATCATGTCAATAGATACCACTGGAGGCTTCGGAGGACAAAGATCAACAAAAAGATACCTCCGCCTACTGGTGGATCACTTTACAAGATACGCGTACATGATAACATCAAAAACCCAGAGTGCAACGGAATTCATCAAGCTGATAAGTAAAATACTAGAAACCGACAAAATAGGAGAGATACTCGCAGATCAATACCCGGGAATAAACTCAACAGATTTTAAGGAATTTCTCATAAAAATGGATACGAAACTGATTTTTACGACTGTCAATGCGCCCTTCTCCAACGGTCTGAACGAGAGACTGAATCAGACATTAGCAAACAAAATAAGAAGCAAGATAAACGAGAAAGGAAAAATAGAGCTTGTACAACGATCGCTAAAGAATGTGTGGATAAATACAATCAAACAAAGCATACAGTAACCGGCTTCAAGCCTAAATATTTGTTAGATGGAACAATCACCAGTATTTTACCCGAAGAGATAAAAAAAAGAAAAAATGATAAAGAAAATTGGAGAAGAGATAAAGAACTAACTCTAAAAAGAACAAAAAAATCACATAAATATAACAAAAGAATATTTAACAAGAATAGAAAGAATCACCATTTTAACACAGGAGATTTGGTATATATAGAAGATGGCAATAGGTTGAATAGAAAGAAGTTAGACGAATTGAGAATTGGCCCTTTCCAAATAATAAAAAAAATTTCAGAATCTATATACGGAATAAAAACAGGGAAACAAAAACAAGAAACCGAATCTTCCACATAACAAAACTACTTCCGATATCAGAAGATGGAAAAGAGGACTAAATATTGTCGACATTTTATTCGTTGGGGGCGAGATGTAAAGAAAGTATACTTTCTCCAAGTAGATTTGTCACGCGTCTCATGGCCCGCCCTTCCTTTGTCTTTTGTTATCTACAAATTCTTTTGTTTCCTACAAATCGAGCCGTTAAGATTTGGGGAGAGAAACGAGCAGTAAGAATTAAAATGTAGACGAGAGAAGTAGTACGAGAGTGAAATATAAAATTTAACAGAGTGTAGAATAAACGTGAATTGCCGTTTCTTTGTTCACAGAGAAACATATTTTCGTTTGTCACTTCACCTTAATTAAAACTAGTTAAAATAAAAAAATATGTTATTATATATATATAAAGATGCATCAATTAATACTATAAATATAGCAGTCCAAAGAAAATGATTGAAAGTTTATAAAATTAAACATTTTGTGATTAATGAATATTAACGCAAAGAGAAAAAGATCAAATTTGATTGGAATTTATCATATTAGAAAATAAGATGATCATTTAAACGTAAATGTTTCTGGTTAACGAAAAGACAGCTTTTGGAGATAACAAGAGGAAACGTGAAATCAACGACATTCAATCTGTTATAGATAATAATAAAATCTGATATAGAAAAGTTAGCAAATATAGTATATAACTCTGCAATTGCTCCAAACTAAGTTTTTTCTTTTAGATTCCACCTTCCATATTTTTTTTCCGAGATAATACCAAAACTAAAATTAAGAATAACTCAACGTTCTTTTAATATTTTACCGACTATACCGTCTAATTCATCATCATTCTTAAGAATGTTCTATCCTAAACATGAAAAAGAAATAAAATGAAGAAATATAGAGACAATTCTTTTTAAATAGCAAATAAAAAAATATCTAGACGAAGTTATCTTACCTTGACTATTGTAGCTCTCATAATCAAATCCCGTTAATTATATCTTCTTTCATAAAGAAAATCTGGAACCATTTTAATGATTCCTTTCTCTAAACTCCATGTTACTGCATCATTAATCTCAATTAGATTCGTATTGAATACTATTCCCATAAAATATTTTACATACCACAACGGACCATCATTTCTAAGCTGAATTTTAGATAAAATATATTATTTCATCAAACTGTGATGGATTGTCACGATAATCGGAACCATGTTACTTGTTAATAAATATTACTAGCTGAAGACATGTCAAAAGTACTTGTTACTGAAGAGAACTCATTACTCGCGTAGTAATTAGAGATCAATCCTATGTAATACGGACGTGCAATTCGCGTTTCGTAATACAATGATTCGTGCAATTGTGAAATATACATAGCTCGCAATTCCTTTACAATAAAATGCTCGGCTCCCTTTTAACACCATTGTTGTCATTTCTATTTCTGAGAAGAATGTAGAAAGAATACAATAGAAATGAAGAAAAGAAAAGGAAAAATATCTTTATTTTTTGTCGATTCGGCATATAAAAATATTACAAATTCCGATCCGTCTAATTTACAAATATCTATGATAAAAGAAGTCTGACAATCGTCGATAGAATGAAATTCATATGATTTGGCGGTCTTCTGAAATAAAAAAGAAGAAGCATCTTCAATGGCACAACGAACGCCATTTTTTCGTTTATCTATTATAATATTATAGTGGTACTTATAGTTGAATGAATCAACGAGTAAGTTCTACACTAAATAAGAAAATTTCGATCCGAACGTAAGTTGATCACACGAGACTAAATGTTCAAATTATTGATAGAATTATTGTCATTTAGTTTATTATGATTGTTATGTAGATCGGAAGTCACGTCGCGTTCGGGATAAAATGATTTTATCTTTACTGGTACAGATTTTTTATATATTGATCAGTAAACGTTCTTTTCATTCTTTTATGTTGCTTCTTTATCTTCTTTAATGTAGAAATACATTTTCACATACCACATACCCACAATCACATATACATATATAATATCTTATTTTTTATTTTAACTCGTTTTAATTAGGGTGAAGTGACAAACGAAAATATGTATCTCTGTGAACAAAGAAACGACAATTCACGTTTATTGTTCACTCTGTTAAATTTTATATTTCACTGTCGTACTACTTCTCTCGTCTACGTTCTAATACTTACTGCCAGTTTCTCTCCCCAAATCTTAACGGCTCGATTTGTAGGTAACAAAAGAATTTGTAGATAACAAAAACAAATGAAGGGCGGGCCATGAGACGCGTGACAAATCTACCTGGAGGAAGTATACTTTCTTTACATATATATATATATATATATATATATATATATATATATATATATATATATACATTTTGATAAAAGTATATAATTGACAGATATATTATGAAGATTTTAATTCAAGTAAAAATTCATGTTTTCGTACAGAACCAACGATCGAAAGACTAAACTACTGTTTTCATCAAGTAATGTGGAGTAATGCGCGTTAGTTTTTGTTGCGTTGTGAGGCCGCTTCTCACACCGGACCAGCTTTCTTATCGTCGGAACTGCAGACCCACTGGTTGCGATGAATAAGGGCGGCGGCATTAGGCTAGGATACCGTTGAAGGACCTCAGTTAAATTACGCTTGCCGCGTTCCTGCAAATTAATGGGAGAACGGGTGTTCTTTTAAAAGATCCTGAAAAATACGCGAGCTAGCAGCACAATAATAAATATTGCTCACATTGAAGCTACCATCGTATATTGATGAAATAAGATACAATTGTTGATGTCTTTTGTGTAATGATGTGTAGTTAGATGTACTGCTTATTTCTGAAGGACTGATAGCCAGTAATGTATTATAATGAGAATCGAGAGTCTAGGTACCGTGAGTCTGAAGTATGTAACTTGACTAACTTTTTGGCGTCTTTAGAACTATCCGCAAAAATTGTAGTGAAATTATGAAAAGGAATGAAAAGGAAGTTTGGAGAAAGGAAGAAATGAAAATGGAGTTGAGGTAAGATCTGAGCATGGAAAGGGAAGGAATAAATGCTAATTGGTCGGGGATGGGTCAGAATAGTTCATTGGAATATTTAAACATTCCATGTGTGTCCTCTTTGTTCTAGTGATTATGTAAATTAGAATATTTCAAATCAATGGATATTTCAGGACTAGGTGCCAGACAACTCTTGCCTTGTCTACTTTCTAGGCGTCTACTTTCATTACTTATTTATAGCCTGGCTCGACATATTGTTAAGAACTAGATACTTGACTAAAAATGCCTAAGCCTGGACAAAGATAGCCATGTGTTTTTTATCTATGCGTTTTTTTAGCGAGTATCCAACGAGTTCCCAAGGGTAAATATTTCTAATAGTGATATATAATCTTTAGAAGAAAGTACCGTAAACAATTGAGGGGCGCATGTGCTTTATATAACACAATATGCACATATTATTAATGGACAATGATAAAAGATGCGATTATTGATTAAATATTTCATAAAGAAACACTAATAATTAATTATTAAAATCTTCTCTATTTTCATCTATAACAAGGACATAAACGTTTTTCAATGAGGTTAGATATTTGTAGGTTTTAAAATTTATGATGAGTATTATTTTAGAATATTTTAAAAATAATGAAACTTATTTCGACAAGACTCTGAATTTGTCAATTGTTGAACGCGATAAATTTAACCGCGTTCCCGCAAATTGATGTGAGAATGCAGTCTTTTAGAAAAATCCTGTGGAGTATGTGAAATAGATGCGTGATAAAATTCATTTCGTAACTTTATTTTATATTTTTGACGCATTGAAATATAAAGGAAGAGATATACTTTTTGTTATTGTCTATTGCTAATTGTGTAACATGAAACTGAGTGAGTCAGGACCAGTGTTGCTACTAATACTCGATTGTCTTAAAGTCTTTAATATAAAGGTTGATTGATCTAATGGTTTCTCTCAGAATATTCGTGAAGATAATCATGAAATGATGAAAAGGAAACGGCAATGGAAAGGGAGGAGTTCAAATGAGAAAGTGCATGGAAAGGAAAGTAATGATTCTTATTGAATGTGTCAGAATAATTCGTATTTATATGTGTATATTATATATATATATATATATGTACACGTATGTATGTATGTATGTACGTAAGCATGTATATATGTATATATGTATATAATAGTATTGTATTAATCAGTCTATGAAAATTTAATATCCGAAAATTGTTTTCCATTCTACTGATACGTTGTAGAAATATAATATGCTTCAATTCGTTTATCAACACGAGTTCGATCTACTAAACGATAAAGACGTTGCATTCTGTTTATAGAATAAATATCAACGCGACCTTAATTGCATATCATTGATCATGTTAAAAACGTAAGAAACGAATAAAATATGAATGAAAATATTAGAAGAGTTATATAGAAATTGAAGATGATTGAAATATGAAAGCCAATAACAAATCAAATGATTATTAATATAACATGAATAAAAAATCAATAATTCACGTGATGCGATAACGTTTACAATTACTATATTCTCCCATCGATTAAATATGCGTTCGGTCTGAGAGAAGAAAACGTATAAAGGATCTCATTTTTGAGTTTGTACACATTTATACAATAATTGTAATTTAAAGGAGTATATTTAAGAATTTGGAAATTAGTAATAAAAAAGATATTGAAGTGACTTATCAATTAATTACTAAAAATATCAAATCATTTCAAATTATGAGATATTGATGGATGATATTTGATTTATGCAGTTAGTACGTATTTATTTTGCCTACATGTTATCAATTACTACGCACAAAATTCCTTACCATCCATAAAAATATAAAATAAAAGGAACATATAAAAGATATAGAAAAATTTAGAAAAATATTCAATACTTATAAAACTCAAACTTTTGTTAGGACAAATAGCAATGTCTAATTATTCCTTCGGTGATGTGAAATTTAAGATTCTCTATTTCCCGTTTGCATTCAAATTCAATACTCAATAATCGATCCAAATAATTTTTCCAAGTATTTAATAATCGACTGGAGTCTGTAATAATATTATCATTTTCATTTTTCACCATTTCCGTTCTAGTTTGGAATCTCTTTCGAAAATTATTTATCCCATTGTACATATCACGAACGTTATTACTTTGACAATTTTTAACTATTTCTTGACCTTTTTATACATAATGTTATTATTTTTTATAAATTTAATATTATTATTATTAGTAATATTGTTACGAATCAACATAGAAGAGTTTGAAGTGATCTCGAAACTAGATGTCCATCTCTATACATCCAGGAATTTTGACACGTAAACATCAATTGTCATCTATCTTCTATAAGAACTCGAACTAAGAGAACGTAATTAGTGAATGTCCCGAAATATCTAAATATTTTATTAAAAGAGTTAATCTGTTAAATTGTTCATAGTAAATAAGTTGTTCGTGTTTAAGTTATTAAAGTTCTTTTTTGTTTTAATTTGTGGTTGCGAGTAACAACATACAGCCTATAATTTATTTTTAATATCTGTGTTTATTATTTAATATTCTTTAAGAATTAAAACGGGAAATTCTTATTTTCCTTATAAACAAGGTATGTAGCTATTATTGAAGTAAAAATACATATTAAAATAAGAAACGAATAAAAATTATATTACAAATTATTCATCAATCCAATAAAGAAATAAAAAAGGTTTTATACAACAGTGTTGTTGTATTTATATTTTTTATAAGTAGTACTATAAAATTAAATGATTATAGAAGTTTACCTGTAAGTGAAATTCAATCATAATTGTATGGAGCGCCTTTTTCGAAGAGATCAAATTGTAGTACCTCTATATTGTACCGTTGTCGCCATATATTTTAAAGTCTAACATAAAAAAAAAGAATTGCAACTGCGTCTGCTCAGCGATGCCATGACACGTCATTCTTTTTGAAGTTACGCAATAGCAAAAAGTGTGTTCCTTACCAAACTAGATAGTAAGAAAGAAGGAAATTTATTGGGAGGAAAGTTTTTTTTCAAAGAAGCGCTCTATACTATTATGATTGAAATTCATTTTGAAGTAAGCTTGTTTAATCATTAAATTGTATTTCGCACCTCCTCGAAATCAAATTGCAGCTGTTGAAAGTTTTTACGGTTATTGAATTATCATAGATATTATGAGATTAGCCAGTAAAAGATATGTGTTAACTTTGAAAAATTAATACAAACATTTAATTATCTAGTATAATCAATGCAAAAATATCTTTATCTTAAGTTCTCTTTTGTAACATCTGGCAAAGGTTTCCGATTTCGAAGATTATCTAGCTGTTTTTAAAATATAATCGATAGAAATTCCATTTCTACTAGCTGCTGAAGTTGAAGCGTCTCGTGTATTATTAGGACTGAAGATAGACGTGTTCACATCATTGTCCTTCAACACCTCCTTTATCCATTCACTCAATGTTTGAAATTTCAGAATGAGATGAACAGTTTATTTTTAGTATCTCCCAATTGTTTAGTTTTTCGTAGATAAAATTTGAGTGTATTAACAGGACAAATAAACGCTTCCTTCGAGTAGAATGGAATAGACAACAGTTGCTTTTTATTCAACCCAGATGATTTAATACGCAATGGTGTTCTTATTTCGATTGTACTTTTAATCATGCCAATGTTTCGAATGTCAATTAATGACAGAGTCTGTATGCGGTGTCCTGTCACCAGAGCTAACAATGAAGCCAACTTCATTGATAATTTTTCAGGACTTAATTCGTCATTACATCCCCATTTTTTTAAACAATCCAAAACCAACTCCACGTACAGTTATATTTTGTTTTTGATGGCCTTACTTAGTTTCGTTATTCTTTTAAAGAATCTTTTAATTTCTGGATTTTCCCCAAGTTTAAGCCCATGAACGAGAGCAATAGCTAATCGAAAGCTATTTAGCAACCCATGCATATCCCCATTATTGTACTCAACCATTAAAAACATTAACACATTCTGGGTTGTACTATAAAGGGAGTATATTCCGATGTTGTTGTAGAATCTCTACCATTTTTCAGATCAATGTCGTAATATTTCACAATTTCTCGATTCAAAGACGCTATCATAACTTCCATGGACTCTTCTGGTAATGATTTTGATGCGTAAGCTCTCCTGATATAATTCCTGATACCAGGGTAATCCTCTGCCATATTGGGTGGGGTTGCCTGGCGAATGTGATAAGTAAATTAATTTTTAATTTAAAGTAAAGTGGTTCCGGATTAAGCATTGACAAAAATACTGCAAACCAAGCTTGCGTGTCCAATGTGGTACCATCAATATGCCTCTAGCTTTATTAGTCCAAATTTTCTCTAGCACCTATAGAATAGTAGAAAAAGGCGGAAAGACATAAGAGAAGTATGTTTTCCAGTTGAGAGTGAAAGCGTCAATTGCTATTGATTCTCGATCTTTTTTCCACGAAACATAACGCTTACATTTAGCATTAGCTCGCATGGTAAAAAGATCTATCACTAGTCTACCAAATCTGTGTACAATCGCATCAAAGGCTTTGTCTGAAAGATTGTATTCTATCTCTGGCTCCAGTCTTCTAGACTCAAAGTCAGTAACAGAATTATCCTCAGAGCCGATCTAGGATGCAAATATCCACAGCCCTTTCTCCTCACACCATGTCCTGATTTCCTCAGCTAGCTCCTTCAACTGCAGAATTCGTATCCCGCCCTTTCTATTGATGTAGGCAATTGTCGTAGTATTGTCAACTCGGCTATTGTTACAGACTGCTCCCCAACCTGAAAGTAAAGCGTCAGAGAAGATTTCTATAACTGGATTAAATGTTTTAATAGAGTTTTTAGCCACCAACACATTCCTACTCCATCAGTTACGACCATTTATTAAAGTAGATGTGATAGCCATGTAACTATCGTAATCTTCTTTGTTACAAATAAGAACTAGAAATCTTTCTCTTTCGAAGCGACGTATATGTACTCTGCCATACTTTAGTGTTGGACTCGGGAGTACCTATAAATGCTGCTAATTCTTTAATCTTACATTTTTTAATCCGATTAATCTTTTTAATTAACTTGGTTACTTTGTTTTTCTTTTCAATTGGAAGTTCAACTACCATTTCATTAGAACCATAAATGAAATCCAAGAGTTTACATCTTTCGGATGGCGTTAATTGACTTTTTTTTTAAATTTATAATACCCCAAGTTTTTCAGCATTTATAGAGTAATCTTAGTACTTTTCGAATACGACTCAAAAGACGACCCTATTATTAGAATATCATCCAGGTAAATGACTAGTAGGATTAAGACTAATAGCCTTAAGTATGAAACTACTGGCTTCATAATTTTTGTAAAGATATACGGAGCAATATTTAGACCAAAAAGTAAGCAGATAAATTTATATATTTTATCAAGGAATCTAAATCTCAAGTACTTTCAGTCAGATTTAGGCACAGAAATTAAATAGTAAGCATTTTTCAAATCGATAGATACCATAAAATTTATTATAATAATTTATTATTATAATCGATAGATACTATAAAAGGATTAGTCTGTTCTACTTTTCTAGAGAAATGGATTTTAAACCTATAAACACAGCTCAAGATAGTCGCATCGGAAGTAATTTACAACTAATATTGGAAGAAAGATTTTATACGACCTGCTGCACAACTTACGTCGTTTTCTAGGATCACTTCCTGACGTTGAAGTAACCTTTTTATGATTGCTAGTGGCTCCGAAAAGATTTCTGAATTGATATTTAGGTGTTCTGCGCACTCGTCGTCGAATTCAATTGGGATGTGAATGGCAGGCGACGAAACAGGTCTTCGAGTTTTTTGTCTCACTATTTGAACTTGATTGGCCAACAGGCTTACATTTTTTGGAGAATGACTTTAAAAGCGGAGCTGCCTTGAATTTTTTGTCAATATTTCCACCGAATAATAATTCGCTTGACGAAGTAGATTAGATAATATCACGTTTAGAAGTATCAATATTTTTTAAAATTAAGTTCCTTCTAATTTCCTCGTGTTGCAAATTTGCCAAGATTCTAGAAACACCCTCCAAAATTTTTGACATAGCTAATTTTTGTTCGTGCGGGAGTTGCAAGGTCTTTTACATTAGCTTAGTTATACCAGCAAGGTCTGGTGATATACGACCCTATTTCTTAACTATGCAGTCATCCCTTTTGACAATACTGTCTGGAATATTATCTAAGGTATTGAGATACGAAGGTTTCGGTATTCACGTTTCGATATTGTATATCGTTAAATTGTGCTAGCTACATTCGAGTGAGACATGACTAATTTAGTCAGTTAGCCTTACTATCTTTAACTTCAAACTAGAGAGTTGATTTCGACGATGGCTTCTCTCGGGTTATCAGCGAAGACGGTAATAAAATAAGGAAAGTGAAAGAGAATGGGTAGGGTTCAAGGAAGAATATAAAGTTTAGAAAGGGAAGGAATGATGCTTATTGGTCGTGTACGCATCAAGATATTTCGTTCCTAAATATTTAAATAATTTCATGTTGGCTCTTTTGTACTGGTGACCGTAGACACTCATAAGTGAATTGTTAACTTAAGGATCGTTTCATTCGCGTACAGTCATTGACCGTACGTAAATCTTCAGACACAGAACGACTACCGTCCGATTATATAGAAATGGACCCTAAATCATATAAAATATTTTTTTTTTTATTAATTTCATTAATTATTTTTTTATTTCTTTTGGAAGTAAGATAAATTTTTTTGAGATATACTATTTCTATAAGAGTATAAGGAGTAAGATATTGCTATTTTCGAACAATAAACAATTTTTCTCAATAATAAGTTTACACTATTTTAAATTACTATCGAATCATTCCTTGAGGTCAAAAACGTCTCTTTCTTTCTTTCTCTCTATCTCTCATTCCTTACACACCATCTAACTTTTATTGATACAGACAATATTGATACGTGCATACGGATGCAGGCACGCAACATTTCTTAATACGATAGACCGAGCCAAATTCCTTTTAACAAAAACGGAACTCTTGCAAATTTATTATAATAAGAATCGACATTTCTTCTAAACTTTATTCATCTACTTTTTTTCGGATATGGCCCACAATGATCTCTAGTGGTCAATTTCTGGAACTGTGACCAAAATATTTATTTTTGTACTTAATTAGGTTTTTTCTAGCAATTTTATCGCTACGATTTATAAGACAATAAAAAATGAATGGATCTTAGATTACGAGGACCGTTACTGTAATAATACGAATATTTTTGTGACATAGCCTAGACAAATGCAAATTCATTGAGTAACGTATCATTAACGTATGGACGCTGTAAGTGGAGAGGATACGGAAATATCTACTTATCTCAGAAAATATTGATATAGCGAGAAAATTTTTTTACATCATAAAAATATTGTTAACTACGAAGTGTCACGCAAACATTTAAATGCTTGACGAAAGAACATGAATAAATATATAATTAAGATTGAATTCGTCCAAAAATGAGAATAAATATCTGTAAGTATAACGGGAAAGTAGAATAATTATTTTATTAAGGATAAATGCTACCTTTTCGTTGTTGGTATAAGTTGTTCTAACGTTTGCCAGCGATCAACGAGATAATATCAAATTATTGAACGATTTCAATATTAGTTAGTAATACTTTCAAACTGATTGTTGATAATTTCTAAAGTAGTTATTATTCGGGAAAATTTCACCGACCACTTCAGAAACATGACTTCATTGGATAACATTAACTTACTCAATGTTATTCAAATTAATTAACTTACTCAATGTTGTTAATATTAGAGAAAGTCTTTATCCATTGAACAATTATTATATAAAATCGTATGAAATAATGAGATTTTTTTGTAGTTTTTGTACAATTTTTATTTTATACGATTAATAATTTATATCTGCTACAAATTGCCTACAGTTATCCACAGGATTCGTTATGTTTATATATTAATTATCTATATATTATATTTATATAAATTAAACATTAGACGTCTCGCCGGCTTTAACGTAACGTTTATTTTTATCAGAATTTCTTCTATTGCTACTGGCCGTATTTTAGTGTTAAATCCTTTTAACAAAATAGCAATTATTACCTTCATTTCTAGTATTGCAAATTTTTTAACTAAGAATGTAAAATCAATACTAAATTCATTTTCTATAATTTATGGGTTACAATTTGAATATTATATAAAATCTAACGTAAGGAATAAATGTAGCCACATGATTGAATGTCAGTCCATGTGCAGAGATTAGGCGACCTTACGCTGGATGTTGATCGTTGGCCCATACTTTAAAAAACGTACACGTGGATAGCAAAAAGCGATAATGCGAGAGTGAAAGAGCGAAAAAAATGATTATCTATGTAGAACACTACGCATGATAACAGTGAGTAGAACATGTATATAATGTATAATTAGTGAGTGAATTGTATTCTTCTTAATATTGTTAAATACGATGAGAAAGCATTACTTGTATAGATTCTATTTAATTGTTATAATCCTCTATGGGCCGAATTTTTGTTTTAAATCCAAAAAAATTAAAGTAAGATTTATGCGCCATCTCATGAAAGAAAGCTATAATTATTTGGTAAAATCTCGATAAATTAAAATGTGACCGGAAAGTTACACGGGCCCATAGAGGGATAACATGTCTTTCATTAAATTCCTAAAGAAAAGATTAGTTTAACAAAATGGTCATTTTAGCATTTAAAAAATCTCATCTTTTATTTATTCTTTATTTTCTAAAGGCTTTTTAGAGGGATCGTTTGGAAACAATCGTCGTTAAATGAATAAAGTATTCCTGCAAGAATTTACACAACTCCATATAAATCTAATACTTTAATTGATATTCATGAATAATATTAACAAATCCGTGCTAAAAATGTGAGAGAGAGAGAGAGAGAGAGAGAGAGAGAGAAAGAGGGAGGGAGAGAGCGAGTGAGACAGAGGATGATATGAAATAGAATGAGAAAAGAAAAGGAAGGATATGTATATAGGATTAGAATACCAAAATTTACATCAAATAGTTTTCTCATGAACTTCCGTTGTGTATGATGCAACTATTACATGTGCAGCCTCGGCCGAATCAGATAAAAAAAATGTTTTTTGCTTGCATAGTTATGCATTCTCTCTCTCTCCCTCTCTATCTCTCTCTCTCATTCCCTCACTCTCATTCCCTCTCTCTCTTTCTTTTTTTCTCTAAAATAGAAAGAGGCCACCGGAGTAAAGAGGGAAATAATTAATACAAGCTTATATAGACGCATCGTAGACAGCATTTCTCACTTGTTTTGTAATCCATATTTTGTTCTATTGCTGACATCACACACGTTTCGAACGAAATGTAATGAATAGCCCTGATTGTTTGATGGATAAGATTATATTTAAAACTGAATGAAAAAACTGAAATTTATGAATTCACTCTTCACTCGATCACTTTCCCGTCGCGTGCGTTGAATAATATTACTCGATTCGTCTAGGTGAATGCACTATGAATAATTACCTTATTTCATGCTAGAAGTATTTTATCATTGTATTTTATAATTTGTAGATGGGAATTTTTAAACACAATAGATTAGTTACCTTGTTTAGTTTCATCGCATGATGAAACTCTACATGTGTAAGTTGAGTATTCTGATTTACGAGAAAGAGACAGAGAGAGGGAGAGAAAGAGAGAGAGACAGAGAGAAAGAAAGAAAAAGAGAGAGAGAGAGAGAGAGAGAGAATGTATTAAAATATTAATTTATTAGAATTTCGAAATAAGCAATGATAATGACCTTCAAGGCATCTATTATTTATTTATTCATTATATCAAATTACATGAAATAATTAGTGAACGATTTTTGTACAGTTTTTATTTTATACAGATAATAATTTGTTTCTGCTACAGATTCTATACTGTATTTCACAGAATTCGTTATGTATATATATTATGTATGTATTGTATATATATTATATGTTTTAATTAATTTCTTCTTTCAAATTTTAATCTTATTGGCTTTACCGGTTTTAATGTGAGACTTATCTTTATTTCTGAAATTCCTATTGGATTATTTATTTTAATTAGAAATCTTCTTATCAGCGTAGCAATATTTACTGTCATATTTAACATAGCAAAATTTTGACCTAAAAAAATAAAATCAATTGTAAATGCATTTTATTTTAGAATTTTCTGGACTATACTATCAAATAATCTACAGGAGTATGTAATTATCTATGCAATTTCTTCGATCGTAACTAAAAGGAAATAAATATGTAGAACAATTCTTTCCCGGTAGGAACCTATCGGGATCGAATACTAATGGCCGTGGCCAATATTTTGCGCTTCTATGAAGTTTATAAATGAGAAATACTGCTGAAGTATCTTTCGGTATAGTATAACCTTCTCTCACTTAATACAATTAATAAAAAATATAATTACTATATAATATATTCATATTACTAATGATAAAAAACATAAAATAAGTCATTTTGTATGCAGAAATACCTTCTATATCTTGCGTCACTCTCCGGTCGGTGACTGGAACAGCGAAGACGTAATGTTTCCTTGATCACACGTTCCAAAGTTTCATACTTTTAATATCATTATATGTTATTGGAACATGTTTCGGATCGTCCGAGCAGTAAATTTGATGTAGTTCCTCATATACTTTATACTTTGTGATCGAAAATTTGGAAGACATCATAAGAAGTTAATATGAATATAATTTACTTCGGATACGTAATGACAAATTATTAAGAAAATGTATTATACACATACTTGAATATCCGGATATGTAGCAAGCATTAAAAATATAAAGCTAATGTTTGTGACTGAAGTTTCGATTTCTTGAAAGTAATATACAGATTTTTTTAATTTTCTTTAATAAACAAAATTTTATTACAGCTAAATAATAAATACGACTTACAGCTATAACCATTGTATTGATTTGATCGTAAATATTTTGCTCCGAATATTTTCCCTTTTCGTGCGACAATTCAAATAAAAAATCTAAAAGTGTCCTTAACTTTGGTTCTTGAAAAATGAACAAGAATCTCATTAATATTATTAATAAATGAAAAGATTGAAAACTAAATTAAACGTATATTTCATATTTTTACCTAAATTTCCCTCCGTCAATTCCCGATTAATTTTACTTTTCAATATAAATTACTTTTCTTCATTGATTACATTGAGGAATAAGAAACAACAATATATACATAAAATATTATATTAAAATTTTGAAAATTTGAAAAGTAGGAATACAATTTAAAAAATGTTTCTTCTAATTATACTTTGTTTGTAAAGTTATCCAGATAAGACAAATACGCCTGATATTTCCTTTCTATAGCAGTGTTATAAAAAATTATGTTTGGATGTAACCATAATTTGAAGATCCTCTGTGTAGCTATATCCATTCCACTGAAAAAGCAGACGAAAAACATACAATACATTACAAAAATAATAATTTCATTATTATTACCATTCTATTAATTCATCTAATTTGCAATCCGGATTTGTCAGCGAATTTATTTTCTTACCCAGCATGCCGTCTTCCAATAAAAAGTTTAACAAAATTATAATAAACTTTAAACAAAAACGTCAATTATATACACGTATAAAAAATTTTTAATTCTACCACATATTATATCCAATGTACAGCGAAAAATATA